>NW_003530466.1:0-1447 GCF_000181795.1 Trichinella spiralis
TTCTCACATGAAGAATTTGCTAACATTGACACGGCTGCAGAACTTTCTTCATCTTCCGCCACCTGTACAAATTGGAGAAATTGAAAACGCATTTGCTACGAAGATTTATTCATCTTTGCACTACCCATTTGATGTTGCAAAAAGAATAATCGGTCCTAATAGCTTAACTGTAAAAGCGATACAAAATATTTGTGAATGTCGTATCCAGCTGCTACATGAAGAAAATAACACGATAAAAGTAATGGCATTCGCTGAAAATGATTATGATAGCATCTTGATGTTCAAACTTTGGAAAGCGTTTCAATGCATTAATTGCCTACTTGAAATCCATCCATTTTATAAAGACGTTGTGGGAGAAATTCAGCAGGCGGATTTTCAGTTTTGGGAACGTCAAATGGAAATTATTTTCAATAGTCTTCCAATTATTTCCAGTCTGCCAGTGTCACAGAATGATGCCACCTTTACTGTTTCCAGTGAAAATTTAAAAAGGACGTGCTAATTGTATTTATAAATTTTGTTGTTTTAATGTTACTGAATGCATGAAAAATGCTTCATCATTTTGAATGATTTTATTATTATCTTACTTCTTACCCAACAGTTTCTGTTGTTTATCATATTCACAATTCATTCTAATAATTCATAGCTAATTTTAATTTTGTAATGATGTTTCTTATTTGGCATTACTCTTTATCATAATTTTTCAATGTTCAAAGTTGAAAGTGCATTATCAAATAAATAATAAAATTTAAATTTTTGCTGTATTGTCCAGAAAATGGTAGTGAATCTGAGCATAAATTTTACTTACAATACCATCAGTCACTACCTTTGAGGAAACACAAGATCATTTTAGAAAGGTCATCTGAACACAAGGGCATACATTTGGGTTCTTTCATGTATACTGTTAGGGTTATACTGTTAAGAGAATAGGCCTTCTCTGCAAGTGCAATTGCTAGAACGCGTTGAACGCGCTATTCTATTGGACCTTCGTATCGTTGTCTTATTGGTTTTCCTTCTCCAATTGCTCATTGACTCAAACCCTCTACTTGTGATTACGTACAATATCATATCATTTCATTCGTTCAAATATTTCCATTTAGAATGATGTAACTTCAATAATAATGACGCAGTAATAATAATGAAAATATTTGTTATTCCAACATTTTCAATCCAAATTTATGAAGTTTTGCCATTCATTTAAATTATGAACTTACTGAAGACTATACTTCATAGCGATCAACACTTTTAACAATAATTATTTTCATCATTCCATATTTTATTGCACCAAAAGGCGTTATATCAAATGAGATATTAATAATACAAATCGAACACAAAAATAAGACGGTATTCATGCTATTCACATCCACAAGGCATAAATACATAATAGCTGGCTTCTCATTAATAAAACTGATTGCAAAAGCAATGCAGAGACGCAAAAAATTTCTGGATC
>NW_003530467.1:0-1851 GCF_000181795.1 Trichinella spiralis
TGCTCCTGATCGCCGTGGAGCGATTATGCATTAATTGTGGATGTGAAGCTAATTAATTTAACAGTTGTTGGTCCATGCGACCTTGTTGGTTGTTTTTATCTGAGTAGCCTGGAAATCAGTCACCGCACTGAAGTCACGTTCAACTAAGTAGGAAGATGGGAAGGCGAGTAGGAACCTACAAGGAAAGACTCAGTGCCGGATGTACTGGCGGTGCATTGCGCAATTCGCCGACAACATCTAGTTGCAAAGCACCTTACTGAACGTTTGCATTGCTCTTTGGGATACGTCATTGCGGCAATAAACAAAATCAGAAGCATTCTTTTAAATGACAGATTATTCAGCCAGTTGTGCGAACAAAATAACGAAGAATTCAATCGCCTGCAGATGCACACTGAAGTCCGGTGGTTATCAAAAGGTGCTTGTTTAAGTTGCTTTTATGAGCTTTTTGAAACTATTTTGGAATTCTTTCAAAATAAAGACCCTTCACTGAAAGAGCTTGAGGAAGTGCAAAAGTGACATTGCATATATGGCTGATTTATTTTCCAAGTTTAATGAACTTAATCTGCAACTGCAAGGAAGCGAACTTAATCTAATAAAGACGAGATCTCTCATTTCATCATTTGCATCAAACGCAACCTTGGGCGTAGAGAATTTTATCAATTTCCAAGCATTGCTGCACTCAGGAAAAATGGAGAAGTACATGATGATGACATTCAAATCTATTGTGAACAGTTAGATGTGCCACAAAAGGACATGCAAGAAAGATTTCAAGATATTCTCAAAATGAAGATTCTAAACCTATTTTCAAACACTGATGAAATCGAAATGGAATTAGAAGAGGAATTAATTGATTTACAAACCAATGAAGAGTTAAAGCCGAAGTTTAAGAATCATTCTTTCTGGTTGCAAAAACAAATATCTGACCTCTGTCCCAGTTTATGGAGAAGTTCCTGCTCGCCCTCCCATCTTCCTATTTAGTTGAGCGTGGCTTCAGTGTGGTTACTGATTTTCAAACAAAGAAAAGTAACCGACTGCAAATCGACAAACGTGGTAATTTACGACTGTTCCTTACCAACACTGAGCCCAATGTAGACAGATTAGTCGCAATGCACCAACCTCATCCATCACATTAATTATTTTCTCACTATATGATTATTTTTGAAAGAACACTCGATTTGAATAAATAGTCTGTTTAAAAATTCATTATTTTTTTGACAATAATTTAGGGGGGCGTTTGAAAAATATATGTCTCTCAAGTGGGCGATAGCCTGAAAACGTTTGGGAAACACTGGCATATATTATTTATGCATATCTAGCATGCTGCACGTTAATTTTACATTTTATACTAATGTGAAAAGCAATAAATTATATTAAAATGCAAACGCAGAATGTCTCAAAATAAGAAAAACACAGAAAGCTCAGCAACAGTGCCCTGACATTAAAATGCTTGCCATCCGTTAAAAAAGTAAAATTCAAAATTTACATTATGAAATATATTTTGTATGCTCTTAAAATATTTGAATTTTGTGTTGTGATGGCCGTTTTGGGGATGACGCAAGAATGCGTCATGGCGACGTCACCGGAGCGCTAGAACTTGAGTGTCAGCGATCCACCGTAGGAGGAAGTGTTGGTGTGCGCGTGACCCCGGATTGGTCGGGTGTGAATCGATCGGCTTTGTATTGCGTGTGCGCGTGTTGTATTCTGTCGATAGTGTTATTGTTTGCGAATATTAGTCTTGAACGGGTAAAACGTTTCCCGGAAACTTGGCACCAAACTTTTGATTTTGTTCTCGCCGACATTAAAATTAATTACAAGCTATCGCGGCCATGGGGTAGCGGAAAATGTGGTTGA
>NW_003530468.1:0-1492 GCF_000181795.1 Trichinella spiralis
AAAAAATAAAATGTTTCAAATTCCAATATTCTTAGGCGTAATTGGAAAGTTCTGTTTAGTTGCGTACAAGGCGGCACTACGGCTATTCCCAGGTGCTTTTGGATGCGGCAAAACGGTCATTTCACAATCACTCAGCAAATACAGCAATAGTGAAGTTATTGTTTATGTTGGTTGTGGTGAACGTGGAAATGAAATGTCAGAAGTGTTGCGAGATTTTCCTGAAGTAAAATTTGCAAAAAAAACAATTTTTACGTTTAACTGCGTTATTTTTTATACTTACTACTTTTACTTTAAAGCTTACAACTGAAATCGATGGGGTTACTGAGAGCATTATGAAAAGAACAGTTCTTGTAGCGAACACGTCCAACACCCCCGTAGCAGCAAGGGAAGCGTCAATTTATACAGGTGCGAATACAACAAAAACTGAAAAAAAAAAGTAATTAATTTTTTCGTTTCATTAGGCATCACGTTGTCGGAATATTTCCGAGATATGGGCTATAATGTGGCAATGATGGCCGATTCGACATCCCGTTGGGCAGAGGCTCTTCGTGAAATTTCTGGTCGACTCGGCGAAATGCCTGCCGATAGTGGATATCCTGCCTATTTAGCAGCAAGACTGGCATCATTTTACGAACGAGCTGGGCGAGTGAAATGTCTCGGCAATCCCGAAAGAGAGGGAAGCATCAGCATTGTTGGAGCGTAGGCGTAGTTGTGCATTGTTGTGTTCGTCTTCTGGATTTGGTTAACTTGAAATTTTTGTTCTCAATTTAAGAGTATCTCCACCTGGTGGTGATTTCTCTGATCCTGTCACATCCGCTACTTTGGGCATTGTTCAAGTTTTTTGGGGTTTGGATAAAAAGTTAGCTCAACGGAAACATTTTCCGTCTGTCAATTGGCTAATTTCGTACAGCAAATATACACGTGCTTTGGATGAATATTATGAAAAAGCTTTTCCAGATTTTGTACCCCTGAGAACTAAAGTAAGTATTCGCAGTTTGTAATGTATTTTTTTTCTTCTCTCTCTCTCTCTCTCTCTCACTTGTCTTGTTTAGTGTAAGGAAATTTTACAAGAAGAAGAAGATCTTTCTGAAATTGTCCAATTGGTTGGCAAAGCATCGTTGGCTGAAACGGATAAAATTACACTAGAAGTGGCCAAATTGATCAAAGATGACTTTTTGCAGCAAAATGGTTATTCGTCGTATGATCGTTTTTGTCCATTTTACAAAACGGTCGGCATGCTTCGCAATATGTATGCGGAACAACTATTTTTACTGTTGGCAATTTTACCGGCTTTTTTTATATAATTTTTTTAGAGTTGCGTTTTATACGATGGCAAGACAAGCGGTAGAATCAACCGCTCAAAGTGATAATAAGATTACTTGGTCAATAATTCGTGACCATATGGGCGATATTATGTATGCATTATCCGAGCATGAAATTCAAGGTAATTATTTGACTTCTTTGAAGAAAAAACTCGAAAGTATAATTAAGT
>NW_003530469.1:0-1703 GCF_000181795.1 Trichinella spiralis
AAATTTAAACCCAATTTTACAATTCAACGCGTCAATTATTTACGTAAGGATATTTGTCACGTAAAATGATTACAACATAAAAGTACAGGAAAAAATAAATTTCAAAGTTCAAAAAAAAAACCATCGTATAAAATTTCAAATTTTGACAATCACTGTTGCATGTCAACTTAAGTAAGTCATTCACTACGTCATATTGTTATTAATCAAATAATAATAAATTATTATTAGGAAAAATGTAGCCCATTCTGAACGTATCGTTTCAAAATGTTCATACTTAAAGTAGCTCTGCGCCATCGCATTAATTTCCCTCGATGCGTAGGACAGGCGCATGATGTCCTCTATTCTTAGCAATCGGAAAATGGAAAACCAAATTCTCCAGTTGCATCTGAAGATTTCACTCAGTTGCACACGCTGTGTTTCTTCAGTGGGCAACATGTTACCACTATAAAAGAAAAAAAATCAAAATTCATAAAAAGTATAATTTCACGAAACTGATTTGCGTTGAAAACGGCACGATTTGAACTAGATGATTGGAGAGGTTGAAAACGACGAGCATATGCACTTCAATTAGAAATATTAGAAATGAAAAAATATTAAGCTGATTGAAAAACAACAACACCAAAAGCTACATCGGCGTCGTCAGTTACAATTGAACAACCATATCTGGTCAATGACTTGATCCCATGCAAATGGAGTTTTTTAAAAAACCACTTTTGAGTATGCTTTTGGAATTGAAAAATATGTTTAAAAATAATCTTTATTAGAAAATGAAAAAAATTTAAATAAAAATGAATTTAATAATTTACCGTGGTGAAAGGTTGTTTTCGTGAGGGCAATGAATGTAATGGGCTTGTACTTATGTCAGGTTTCTTCATTTTTTGCTGCCTCTGTTGTCGTAGATGGGGTCTTGGGCATTGTATGATAAATGTACCATAGAACTGAACGTAAGGAATACCAACCTTAAAAAGTGTAGAATAAAATGAGCAACCCACGAGCAGGAGAGTATTACAAACTAACGCACACACACGCAATCACACTCACCAACAAATAATATGCTCGTTGAGGATACAAGTGAAAACGGTCGTTCAGCGACAGAGATGCAACGTAACGGGACGGATCAAGTGCTGGATGTTGACAGCAGGCAGGCCAAATGCTGCATCCAGTCATGTTTCCCATTCAGACAGCATTCAGCATCCACTGACTAATCGATGGGCAGCAGCAATTGGTCGTCTGACTCTGACCGTCATCTGCGCCGTTTTTCTTGTTGTGAAACAGAACTGGGGCACGCTGGTAGTCATTATCATAGACCATCGTCAGGGGCAGTGGAACCTTGAAAGACAACTATTGAATGAGAGTGCGCTATGATTGCATGGCGTTACATTACATTCTACTTTAAAGTATATTTGCGAAAATTAAAGCGAATTTTGTTTGAAGTTAATTGTTTTCAAGTAATTTAAAATGTAGAAAACCTTTTATAGAAGTAATTAATGCAACAATCATTGAGTAAGAAATGTTTTTCTAGTGCAACGAGCCGCTCTCCGGGTGGAACCTTCCATCTCCCCAGGTGCAGATGGACTATACCCCAAGCCGTAGTCGCCATCGCCCAGTTGCATTGTTCTCGCTGTCTCCGTGTACTTCCGGCCTGACGTACCTATCCCACACTAGCTTGGGGATAACTGAGACTTCCCATCTCTATAGATCAA
>NW_003530470.1:0-1667 GCF_000181795.1 Trichinella spiralis
ATTTCATGAATCGAGAAAAGGTTGTTCTTTTGATTTTCTTATCATAAAATAAATGGTATTTTTTTTTGTTTAATTTTCAGATAAAGATTACGAAGGTTCTGTGCATCAGGCTGCGCCATTGAAGACTTTGCAACAAGCGATCACTGGGAGCATAGTGTTTTCAAACATGACCGGCTTCAATTCTTAATCTAGATGCTGAGTTGCTGTCGTGGCGTATACTGTATGAGATTGTGTGCCTCTTTTTATTTTGTGTGTTTGTTTGTTGTTCCAGCTCTAAATTTTATTCTCCATTTACTGTATATGCCGATTTGATTGACAGATAAAATTTGTGCGGTTCCCTTTGGCAAACTTTTTTCACCTGTTCGCTGCTGAGGTGAAAATTTCGATTACTTAGGCAACTTACCCGGAAGGTGAACATTTCATACACCTTCAGTGTCAGACAGAAATGCTAAATAATGCAAACGTTGTTGTCTTCAAATATGCTAAAGTATACGAGCCGAGGCAAGATATGGCCTTACTCAACTTCACTAAATACTGTTATTATTATTCAAAATTTATTAACATTCATTTCGAAACAGACTTATGAAAATTTTTTTAATATAAAAAATAATAAAAAAGCAAACAAAAAATCCCAGAAATAAAATTGTGATTGTTATGATATGTAAAAAGGCATTTTAAAATAATAAAACAGTTTTACTATTTTTGCATGCATTGTTTTTACAATGACGGGTTGAAAATCAAATTTAATTACATATAAAACTTGTTTATAAATTCAACATATTCAATCACTATCTTTAAACAACTGTCGAAATATTCCCATCCTCAGTTATAAATTACAGTACTTTTTGCAAGTTGAAAATACTTTTCAAATTTCCTATTCATTCCGATATTTCCTGTCTATCATCGATGACGATTAATTTAATCTGGTCTGGTATTAAATGCGCAAAATTTAACATAATGACCGTAAGGTGATGGACAATGAACGCAATTTACGAAGCATCTTTTATTTTGTATTATCAAGAATTATGAATTCAGTTTTTACAAAAATAACCATTCGTGACATTATATTACAGTACACATTACAATTTACTATATATGAATATCAAAAGCAAAAGGCTATTATTTAGCAGTAATATTTGAATTCACTTTCAAAATGTAACATATTAGAATTTGTGAAACAATGATAAACAGCCAAGAATTGCAGTGATTTGAACGGCACAATATTTGATGTAAGTCACGAGGAAACTTCAACCAATAGCTCATCTCGGAGCAATGCACCAATCACAGTGAAGATTGATGCGATTGGTATTTGAATAATTAAATTCGCTATCACGTGATGTGGAGACATTCATTACGATAAGTGGAAACGAACGCTACTCATTCAAAGTTGAAAAGTTGACGATTGTTGGCATATTTTTAATATTCTATCATCACAGAAAGTTCTATTTTATTCTTTTCTTGATTTTTTTAACCAAGATTAATATTCTCAGTTTAACTAAAGATTAGGTACAATTTGATTACTGTGCTTACTGTAAATCAGCGTTCATTTGCCCAGTAAACTGTTGTTGCTGTTCTATTCTCAACTTGTATTGCTTCCAATGTCTCAACAAAGTAAGTATTGTTGTTATATTATGTAAAATGTTGATCGTAGCATCGAATCCACCACA
>NW_003530471.1:0-1009 GCF_000181795.1 Trichinella spiralis
CATAGCTTTCTTCATTATGAAATTCGTTGCCAAGGCTAGCTTTGCTGCCATCGTAAAACGTCATTACGTGTCGAATGATGAAAACAATGAATGACCCAGATAAGCATGTTCACTTAACATCTCTTTGTTCAGTTATCTCTTCGTTAGGCAGTTGATTTGATTGGAATGATACAATTGCATAATAAAGATATTTATTTAATTTGTAAAGAACAAGACCTTCAATTGTAGTTTTCCTTATTGCACTTCACTAGCTTGTGCTATTTTCTGTCTCGTATGTTTGAGATGTCTTTTCGAATGATGGGAATAAATAATGATGAATTTCAGTTTGTGAATTACGGAACCAACATAAGCCAATACGCAAAAAAAAGTGATACACGCTTAAGCGTCAGCAGAACATAATTTTTTTAATTATATTACAAATACTAATCACTAAAAGTGCAAAGTGGAAAAGTAAATATTTAAAAAAAACAGCTAAAAACAGTGAAAAAATTTTACTGTCAAATTAGTGACGTCACGGATCAAACACTAAAAGAGGTCAAAAGTTACGTAATCAATTGTTATGAAATTAAAAATTTGGACAAATGAAATGAAAAAAATTGTAGCTAATCAAAGCAGAACAATTTTAATCAATGAAAAGTTTAGGCGATAGAACCAATGCTATTACGCCATACTGCCAGCATATAACAAATATTTCAGAGCATAACCATTCTCCGCTTCATATATCCAGTTGATCTTCACACTGTACTTTCCCGGTCAAATGGTCCAATGGCCAATACGTATGGTAAAATGTAAAAGTGGCAATCACAATTTCACCACAACTGATTATTTTTAGCAATATATAGCTGCATAATGGGTTTTTAAAGCTGCCATAAAGAACTGACTGTTTTTGTCGTATATTCAGCTAAAAACAGTGACTCTTGAACCAAACATCAAGGTAGGTCTGAGAGCACTTACAGGACCACCATTGAAACATACCGGTATTTATCTTTTGGGGTGGACACCCTTTTTT
>NW_003530472.1:0-1050 GCF_000181795.1 Trichinella spiralis
TTACGTCAAGATAGTGAGCGCGGCTTACTGTGTAGCCAACGTAAAAGGATGTCATTACGGGTCAAATTATCAAAACAATGAATGTGCAGCGGACATGGACCGAGCTAATGAAATTTTTCCTGCAGAAAATGAAGAGGAAGAAAACTGAAGCTACTGTATGAAGAATAAGACATCAAAGATCAGAGGCGGAGTACGGTAGTGGTTGTTTACAGGAGCGGTTGGCAAGTTGCCAAAAAAAGTGTGTTCGTTGTTACATCGTCGGATTGTTTAATAAAGTATATACTCATTGTTTGTTGTTTTATTGTCGCAATGCCATCAGGAAAGCGCGAGACAGAAAGGAAGGTAAATGCGCCAGTCAATACCGGCCCGTCGCCAAATAGCGATGGACGCGCCAACAACCTGGTGGAAGAATCGGATGAGCCTGCTCGAGGCAGCGGCCCGTTACAAATGATTCAGATAAAAATGTTTATTAAATATCTCTTTGTTCACTTTTTTCCTGTTTAAGATGTTCATTTGCCGCTTTTGTATTTTTGTAGAACCACACAATTGGATAATATGGATATTTAATTTGTAACGAACAAGACCTTCAATTTTATTTTTCCTCGTGCTACTTTTGTGTAGTAGGACTGAGATATGTTTTCGAATGATAGGAATAAATAAATTTCAGCCTGTATCAAAAAGAAGCAACATAAGCTAATACACAAAGGGAGGTGCTACACGCTCAATTGCACAAATATTTAGAAAATCATCGATAAACACCAATTATCATATCAATGATTCAATACAGAGTAAGAAATCAAATGGCACAAATTATTCGCGTAATCACTTATAATAATGATTAGCCATGCTGGTTAGACAGTGCTTGAGTTTGTTGTGATAATTAATTGTTTGTGTATTCATTTAATCATTGAAAGTTATTGCACGTCAGCGTGAAATGCAATATTCACAATCAGATGCTAAATGCAATACGCAACGACTTTCAGGTCAAGTGTAGATAAATTCCACACATAATATCCATGTCGAGAAAATATCAACCGCTTTAGAAACGGT
>NW_003530473.1:0-2029 GCF_000181795.1 Trichinella spiralis
CAATTTCAACATATCGATCATCGTGATGTGCTGTTATGATTAGGATTAATAAAATGGGTATTGTGGGAATATTTTGTGTCTATTTTCATGACAGTGCAATAATATTTTATCATTTAACTCAACTGAACAATATTTTGAGCTGTTTACGATAAAGTGAAATGTTTAAAAACAATTTATATTAGGAGAAAAATGCACTTTTTCTTCTTCTTCTTTTGAGCGGATTAACGCTGGCGTATTGCTGAGATCCGAACTATCTGAGTATATATGTATATATTTGTGTGTGCGTGTGTGAAAGAAAAGACGACCTGTATAATAATACGACGATAATGTGATCTGTATGATTTGAGTTTCATTTTTATAAAATGTTTTACCATAGGATGCATCTCTGTAAGAAAAGTAAAATAAACTAATTTTAAAATTTAATACAATAATGGAATATTATTTTTTAAAAATGATATGAATTAAAAAGATTATAAAAGGCAAACGTGAAAAAGCAAACATTAAATGTGAAAAGAATGGTGAAAATTTAGTAACCAGAAAAATATAGAATTATAAAAAATAGAAATAAAATATGAAAAAAAACCATCATGTAGCATTATTGGGCTTCAAATATTGGTCAGTTAAAATATTCACCGTTAATATTGAACTCATTATTATTGAACCATTGATTAGAAACAACTATCAATCAGCCTATTTTAATTTAATTTAAATTCTTTTTTTAAAACAAATTCATTAATTCTATTACAGAAATTTTATTTATTTATTCAAAGCAAAATTGGTTTTGTTTTTATTACGATTTTGATTATTGTACTTGCTTGTCATTACTGTGTTACTTACTTACTGTACTGAGAGTCAATAAAATTATTTGGTGGCCATTTGAACGACTGTTGAAATGGCTAATGGGTCAGATCCCATTTTATCTTGCTCGCTGAACAATAACGAACTGATGCAATGCTTGAACCAGCTGCAGATCGCCGACAATTATTCGACTAATTCGACATTTAGAACTGAAGTGTTCCTGAACCGTCTGTTCATGTAAATTTGGTTTGTTTTTTTCACGTTTATCTCTGTTATTTTGTCTTGTTTGCGCATAATTTATTGGTTGTATATAATTTAGGCGAGGCGGTTTGCGTTCATATTTGAAGCAGAAGGTTGTTCGTTTCCAGCATCGCTACAGTCCTTATCACGTTCCGCTGAGGAACGAGCAATGCGAATTGCTCGAGGATTTGCATGGAAAACAGGTGTTCGATCGTATTAAGGCACATGTTGCCTCTGAATTCCAAAAAATACATATTCTGGGACCGAAGAAATATGATATGAGTTGGTGGCCTGCGACTCTTCGTCTATTAGAAGGAATTGAAATCGATTCAATATGCTTTTCGAAGCAGGTGAAAATTGCCATGGAAGAGTATCCACATGGTTTCTATTCTCCAACGAAGTGTTCTTCTGAAGCCCGAACAATCGAACCTCTTAATGCATTTGAGCTTGCAGCATATGTTGAAGAATACCTATATTTTCCGAAAAAGATGTGCGCTATGGCTAGAAATATGTACGTTTGATTTCAGCTTTGTGAGAACTGTTCAGCCTTCATTATTGCTGCCAGTGGACGAATGAACAAGTTTACTGTTTCAGTTGTAATATTTATATCATTTTGGAGGTAAACAGAAGTATTGATCAATGTTTTTGTTCCGTTGCAGTCAAATGTGACAATAAAGCTTGAAATTTTCATGAAATAACCATTGCTCATTCCTGAACACTAATGTTGATGATATTTATTTTTTGTTGGAGCAACTGAAGTTTATTTCATTTAATCGTGATAAAAGTACAACAACGAAACTGCTGTTGAAAGCAGTTGCTGCAAACGAGAAGCAAAACACTTTATTTCGAAGCCATTGAGAATGGGTGAATTGTTTTTTGCTGTGTACATTGCATTTATCCAACATCAAACTTAACATGTCAACAAGAAATTACATTCACGGTCGATAAAAACTTTTATTGTGCGGCATGTCTGCTAAATTTGGCAATCACA
>NW_003530474.1:0-798 GCF_000181795.1 Trichinella spiralis
AAATTGAGCGGTCAATTGGAGGATAGAAATGAAAAAATGAAGAGACTAAATGGTTGGTTTCAAAGATGATTGTTTAAAATGGGAATTAAACCGGTCAAATTTATTTTCCTTTTCGGGTCTTGCGTTTGAGTTTCAGTGCTTAGCATTCGAGGCTTATTAGCTGATGAGCGAAAACAAGATCAGACATCATCATCCGAAATTTGCCTGCTGAAATTCTCATGGATACGACTTTCTGGACTGGATGGCAATGAAGAGAAAAGGACGCAGAAATGGATTCCGTTATTACCAATAGTGGAGTAAGCGAGAAGTACACTATGAAGCAGGAAGTAAAATGCTGCTGGGCATAAAGCTTGACGCAGCTAACTGAGCTAAACAAATCAAACGGAACGGTGCATAAGCTAATTAAAAGAAAATTCAACACTGCGAATGCTATTTTATTATGTGAACAATGAAATGTAAAACTGAAGAATCATTAATGTTATTGACTAAGAAAACCACTTATTTAAAGCCACATTCAAATATTGCAAGACATCTTGTTAAATGCTCTTCTTAACAACATACACAAACAATATGCAAATGTAAAGAAGTTAAACATTAGTTTTAAGCATATTAACTTTGTTATTGTTATAATCCCTTTAACGCAGTAAAAGATAGCTAACACCACATCTTAAAAAGCTAAAAGCTAAAAGAGTGAATTTTCTTAACAGCATAGAATTCAATGATATGATTAGTTTTCGAAAGAATCAATCGTACAGTCAATTTATTCGAAATGGACCAAAAAAAGAAAGGAAATGACTG
>NW_003530475.1:0-1460 GCF_000181795.1 Trichinella spiralis
TTTCATTCACGTCACTGTGGTACTGAATCATCTCATAGCTGCATATGAAAATGCGAAAGAGTCATCTTCTGCCTATCGCATATGGGCTGATCTATCTAATTACTAACCTCTGCTATCCTGAAGCGGAATAATGAACGTTGACAACTATAAATAGCTCACACGATAAAATATAACAGAAAGGGAAATTTGCTTGTCCCAAAAAGCAGACAAAAGACAGTTGTTAATAGCCATCAGAAATTAAGTCGGAAAATTTTTAACACCACCTAAGCACAAATTCAATCATCTTATTGAAAAGCAGTCGAAAACATTTAACTGTTCATCTATTTATGCACGTCGATTGAATAATAGAGTTTTCACAGAATGATAGTAAAGCGTAATATCATTAGTTGTGCCATGATTTTGAAATTATGCAAATTTTAATAAAACAAATGCTTCTGAAGTGTTGATAATTAAATTATAAACGTAATACAATAATTCAATTTTTATAATGAATTTTGTTGATGAGAAATAACATCATATTTTGACAAATGAAGATTCATATGCAAATTCAAGAACGTTTGGATAAACGTGTGTGTTCGTCAGGTTGAATTTTATGCAGAAAAGAGAATTGTCAGCAACAGCTGAATTTCAAAAATTAACTATCAAAGCAGCGCTAGAAAGGAAATGATTAAGCTGTGTAACAATATTTTCCCATTTCTTGCCGTTTCAACGACTGGATTTTCATTTTTAAGCCCTAACCACAAAAACTGCTAATTCTAAGGCAAAAATGTATATAGCAGTGCTTACAAATTTGAAAATTTCCATTAAATCTATTTGAAAACAATACAAAATATAGCAAATTTTATTTTCAAAAATTTTTGACATTAAAACAAAGAACAACATTTCTATTGAAATTATTTATAAAAGCGAATAATAAATACAGTGCTGCTGTTCGAATCAGCTTTCATGACGACTGCTCAAGCATTTGTTGAAGAATTTCACTGTCCAACGGCGCCGTCTGTCCCGGTGGTGGTAGCAAGTCAAGGAATTTATTCACGTTTTGCTTTGTCTGCTGGATCCTTCTTTTTTCTTTCCTTCTTCCCCAACTTTACTGCTCTGTAAATCATATACCCCAATGCGACCAACACGCACAAAAGCGGAAAGCACGAAAAAGCGCCAAAGTACCTTTCTTCCACATCGCAATTTTAATGCAACTATTCAAGCTCCAACTTTGATAGAACTAAAGAACGCGGCATACAAGACGTAACTCATGCTTTCAAGTGTTAAACAATATGACCATTCAAACCTTGTTAAATGACAGCACTGAACTTGTTTAAAGTAACACCTCCTAATGTTTAATTATTTAAAGCAGAAGTTATTTTATTCCAATTTGATATGGCAAATTTGAACTGACACTTAATTGTGATGCAATAAGTTCTAATTGCCATCCAATATTTTTCGGAGTAATTTCTCAATTTCCT
>NW_003530476.1:0-600 GCF_000181795.1 Trichinella spiralis
CTTTTTGCTACAAGCGCTTCTGTATGAGGCAAATATATAGAATACAGCTCAATGTTACAAGAACAACAGCCAAAAATCAATAACAATCAACAGCAACCAATAATCAACAACAAACAAATCTGAACTACATTATAATATATACAATGGAAAAAGGTGAAACTATACAATTATAATAAATAAAATATAGAACAATAATGAATAGTGAGTGCAAAGGAACTATAATCGTACAGGTATAGGAGAACGATAAGCTGTAGCTCATAAAAAATTTTTTATATTAATTTTATTACGTTGTATTCTACTCGTAAGCCTAGCTACACGTCACTCCTGGAAACCGTAAGCTGCGCTACTTCTCACGAAGCCCGTTTCACGCGTATAGTCATCGTCCATTTGCTGCACTACCGACTCAGTTTTACCCTGTACATCAATGATCAGTCGTAGAAACTAACAGAATTACAAGTGGTGCTTTTGTGCTCTTTTGTTCATGCGGCTGTGATAGTCTTCCATATGATTAGCCAATGCCTATGTGGAACCAAATGTCATTCACAGTTTTACTTTTTTCTTATTTCCCGATTATCCATATTATCTTAAGGTGAATCCACC
>NW_003530477.1:0-584 GCF_000181795.1 Trichinella spiralis
GAAAGTTGGTTGTTTAAATAAAAAAGCAACAAAAAGAATATAAAGGAAATTTCAAAAAAGGCTGCGTAATTCTGCAATGAATATGCTATAATCAAGAAAATTTTCCCAATATCAGGGTTGTAAACTGATACAACGTAAAAATGATTAAAAGCTGAAAAACAATAAAAACATGTACCTTCAAAAAATGTAAAAATCAATTCACTGGCCATGATACAAATATTTAACTTTTACTCTATTGTTTTGGATCCACAAAATAGTCCGAGAAAGTTCAATTAAATGTGTTCTAGAAGTATTTCTGCTGTATTTTCTATTTGTCAGATCCATTTATATTTTAAAATTCATTTCAATACCGAAAAGAGCGTAAAAACGCTAATTTGTTAGAAACAAGGAGTGGTCCTTTTTATCTTTTACACTAATGTTTTGTAACCACAAAATAGTTGTAGAGAGTAATAAAATGTGTTCTAGAAGTATTGCTGCTGTATTTTCTATTTAGCAGATCCATTTACATTTTGAAATTAATTTCAATATCCAAAAAAGCGAAGAAACGCTAATTTGGAATAAACAACGCTTGGGTCTTTTTCTCT
>NW_003530478.1:0-1009 GCF_000181795.1 Trichinella spiralis
ATTCAACAAGTTCGGGTTAGTTTGCCATGGAACTTTCCAGAACGTTCAACTTTATCAAACTTTAGCAATATATAACAAAAAAAACGAAATTTTTGAAAAAAGCCTGCTTTCGAATATCGCAAATACAGCAAAGGCTATAGTCTTGCTTTTTTGAAAAGTCGAAAATTTTCAGTTGTTGCAAAAGTGATCTCAAATGATCAGAAAAAATAAATTAATCACTACAAACCTAGTCGCACGTCGTACAAACGCGTATTTGCCGAGATATTGCAAAAAAGTTGTACAATGATGCGATTTTAATGCGGACGTCAGAGATGGAAACGAAACCTGCGCGCTTGATAATACATCCTATAATTGCATTTCATTAGCATTTATACAAATATTTGAACAAATACCCGCGAGCAAAAGTTGCTGATTCCAATAACATTTGTGCCTGAATTTCACTTTTGTAATACATAAACCCCTTGAAATCTATATTTTTATTTTTGCAATTTAATTGATTAAATATGATACGGAAATAAGAATAATTCAAAATAAACCGGTTTATTTACAGTTTTCATGGAATCATGCATTATTTCCCTCTCTAAATGACACATTTGCTAACAAGCAATATTGTCAAATATCTCATTAAATAATCAATTGAGTATTATTGTTAGTTTCTGTAATAAATAATTGTACAATACTGTTCCCCATATATGAAGAAAGAAATTCAATAATACATTTGTGTTCCCTAGAGGGAGGCCTTTGTTCTACTGAGCCTAAATGCATATATCTTGAAAGATTAGAATAAATCCCATGCGTGGGTGAATTAGTTTGTCATAATTTGTTATTTTATTATATTTTCACAATTTGCAAACAATCATTTTCACAAAAAACAACATTTCAAAGCAGTTTGCATAACCGTCAATTGAGTATAATGGGCCTGAGCGAAAACTGATTCAAACAGATGCATTCTTGGTATCGTTGAGAAGCTCAATGGAATAATTACTATCATGAACAGCATAGCAATCAA
>NW_003530479.1:0-1960 GCF_000181795.1 Trichinella spiralis
CAGCAAGCATAATACGCAGGGATAGCATTTCCGGTTTATTTTAGCATTTGCGATGGCTTCAGGGTTAATATATTCCTTTAGGTAATTTTTGGGGAAAAATTATTTGCATGACAATGCATTTTACGTACTAATAGGAAGTGTGTAAATAAAAACGTAATAAATTCATCGTCTCGGTTTCATAACGTTGCTCATAATGTTTATTTTACTGCGCTATTTACTGATGGAAAATTCGGTTGTTCTTCCTGAGGCAAAGTGAATAGTCATTTGCATAATTTACTTAGTATTATACATCTAATCAGAGAACTTCGATTACATTAGGTTATTCAGTTCACTGCAATGCTGTCAATCTAGCACGTGGTCAACTGTAATTCCGCTCTTCAACACCATCCATGAATAACTGGTAAGTTGGATTTGATATTTTGGTGGTGGTATGCTATGCATGTTACTTTGCATATATGGTGATTGGAAACTGGCGGGTGTTTTTCTAGTCTTATTATTGCTAAGTTTTATATACATCAGATGCTGAAGACGAAGAAGTATCTATTTCTCTTTTTTATTTATAGATGACTGCATTAATATAATTCACTTTTAGAATTTACATTATTTTATTTTCATATGAATGAATATAAAAAAACCTATCATGAGAAGATGATGCCACTATGCATCATAATTATTTTCATCTGCTGTTGATTTGCTATCTTATTTATTCCCGTGAAATTTCAATAAAAATGATGGCCAACAAGCAGCTGCGCAAAATGATTATTTGCGAGATATTTAGATTGTAAGTTAGCAACGCCATCAGCGGCACATCTGTTATTGTATTCGTACGTGCAACGTAAAGTAAGTAATATTGTAGATTGGTTGTCTTTGATTTTAGTAAATTTGAAATTTAAATTTTACATTAGAAATTTATAAAATGTATTCCTTTTTCTCTTTTCCATTTATAAAATGGATGGGTAAAAAGAGTAGGTGTAGTAGGTACAAGAGTGTAGGTAAAAAATATTCTGTTTATATGACAGATTACTTATTAAATAATTTTGTAATCCAATGTTTTATTTCGATGTGTCATGTAGTATCTATTTTTTAGTTTGACTATTGCTCTGTTCATGTTTCTACCGTGATCAGTCATGTGTCTCAACAGTTCCGTTTTCTGGTATTCTTCATCGTCACAGTAAGAATGAATTTTGTGCACTTTGTTATAGCAATGGGTTGTGTCAGTGCAGTGGAACTATTTCTATAAACTTGAATATCTTTCTCTAATGGTGGCTCAGGTTTCCCTGAATGGATTGAAAAGATGTACAAAAATCTGTAAGTAATTGAGTACCTGTAATCTGTTACTATTATTAATGTCTTCTAATTCTACTTATATCTGATCCTGTATGCTTCTTGTTATCGAATTAAATAGTGTACGTCAACATAATTGAAACGTTTTCGAATTCCTGTTGCTCTTACCAACATGGTATGTCACCTTTACCTCAATGCGTTTTAAATGTGCCATCACAAAAATAAGTATACATTTTGCCCATTATAGGGATGGAATACACCGTCAACATCGAGCTCGTTCATACTCCTGCGTTAGTTTAGGTTGGCTTAATGGCGTTACCCACTATTGGTGCAGAAATCTGTGTGGCTTCGCTTATCATAGGGGTACGGTATAATTAAATAATGATTGTAATAGTAGCATATATTGTGAATATAGTCGATTTGCGCTGGTTTTCGGATACCTCGCACAAGTCTGGTAGTGCGTGTTGCCATCAGTGCGTTTGGTGAGTATTTTTGTAGAGTATTATGTGAGTAGGTAAGTTTTAGTATTTGTAAGTAGAGGATTTTTGTTTTTTTATTGATGAGAGGATATAGGGTTCAACACTTGCGGTGTTGCCTATCACATGCTGAGGATGTTTAACTTGATATATGTCAGCGCGCAGCTGTTGAGATGCTTGCATCCTGAAGTACAAATGTT
>NW_003530480.1:0-813 GCF_000181795.1 Trichinella spiralis
TGACAACATTAATGGAGATATTGAGTAAATTTCTCAGTGATAAAAAACAGTGGGATCTATAAGTCTGTGCTATTGGTAATACAATGGCATCATGGGGTCTTAAGGATGAACTGAACGTTAGTGCCATTCTGAAAGTTTCAAGAATGGTGGTTAAAACTGTGTTTTCTAGCTAACAGCAACTTTCGCATGTCATGCTGAAACAATTCTGTTCGCAAATTGATCAGTTTAGAGCATTTAGGGGTGTGATTTCTCTATCCCGGTGACAGACAGTTCCATTAAACAGTTGGCCAAGTATTTTACCTCAGCAGTAAATATCACAGAAGGGATTATGGATAATGTGTGAGTGGTTCAACGACTATGTCAATACTATTTTACAAATATATTTGTAAGGACTATTGAGAATTATAGATCTATATATATATCATTACTACTATATATTATGGCTGGAGATTGTCGTGTCTGTAATAAAGTATTGATTATTAATTGAACATCATTACAGAAAAAAGCGCGTTAGGTTACATCCAAAAAATTAAACTTAAACAATTACAGCAAGATGTAAAAGCGGGTATGCTTAGCGAATTGTGGGAAAAGACGGAACGAAAACAAAGCATAAAAAAACAGCAAGTATGTAAAAATTCATACCTGTTAGTAGGACTGCCTGAGCCATACATTTTCCAACTGAGTTTCATGATTCATCATATATTCAGTTTCACAATATCAACGTATTTGTTGAAGTGAAGCACCAAATTGACCAAATAACGCAATGCAGTGAGTAATTAGAACGTTTCCACCAGCCAACGATTATTTAAATAA
>NW_003530481.1:0-740 GCF_000181795.1 Trichinella spiralis
GTGGTGGAGGCGATTGTGTCGTCACCAGTTGTAGTTGTGTTGCGATCGTCGTATGTCTTCGAAAGGGAATCCGGTTGATATTCAGGAACTAAAGCACCAAGCACAAAAGAGTAGCGCTTTAATCTCTCTGTGGGGTTGGCGTTCAACTCAATCGCGCGGTAACGCAAGCGAACTCGGAAAATGACCGTCGTGAGTTTCGAAAAGAGTTTTCTTTTCTTTTTAAGGGACGCATTCCCTGGAACCGGGTTGTCCGGAGATAGGGATTCTGGTATCCATAAAACGCCGACTTTTTCACGGTGTTCGGAGCGCTCTCGTCGGTACGTGAAAATCCGAGCGACGCCTGGTAAATCTCGTACTTGGTCGTACTGATATCCGCAGCAGGTCTCCA
This sequence comes from Trichinella spiralis, assembly GCF_000181795.1. Lineage (NCBI taxonomy): Eukaryota > Metazoa > Nematoda > Enoplea > Trichinellida > Trichinellidae > Trichinella > Trichinella spiralis. The sequence continues at coordinate 389 of NW_003530481.1, forward strand.
AGGTGAATAGCCTCTGGCCGATAGAATAATGTAGGTAAGGGAAGTCGGCAAAACGGATCCGTAACTTCGGAACAAGGATTGGCTCTAAGGGCTGGGCCGATCGGGCTGAGGTTTCAAGCGTGCAGTGTATGCTTGGCTTAGTTGTGTTGAGGACTTGTTCACTTGCCACCGGTTGTTCGGCTGGTCGAGTGTATTCGAGTCTGAAGCAGAGCTGGCCGACAGACCGGCACGTGCAGAACCTGAGCTGCGCGGCTGTCCGTTTTCGTGTACAGACCGTTTCGGTCGGCATTCAACAGCCAACTTAGAACTGGCACGGACACAAGGAATCTGACTGTATAATTAAAACAAAGCA
>NW_003530482.1:0-1092 GCF_000181795.1 Trichinella spiralis
TCATTCATAGCTATGATATGTTACTAACGTATCATCCATCATCTTTCACTCTTTCAATCAGCAATACTGAAGATGTTTTCAAACTGCTGAGAAGCAATTAAGTATTTTTCTTGTTTGTATTATTTTTTATTTATGGCAATACGACGATATGATTGAAAAGATGTTGCTAAAATATGGAACAAAGCACTTATCTCATTGTGAATGATATCGGTATGTAATAGCATGTTGATAATTTAACGCAATCTTTGAACTTTGTCTTGCATATGTAACAACTCTATTTTTCTAAAAAAAGTTTTTTATGGTGTTTTCACAAAATTTTTATTAGAAAACATTTCATTTAAAACATGCAAATTTGAATATCACTGTTTAACAATGATAACATTTTGATGAAAAATATACTTTGTTTGCTTTGATTTTGTGCAATTACAAACTGTTTCTATTAAACTGAAATTGTAAGCAGTGTTGAAAGCTAAGAAAAATAGAAAACGAAATATTTTTACATTGTTGTTTTATCTTGAACAGTTCGTCAAATAATTAAAAACATTTAACAATTGTTTTTTCATTCATTTTACTTCAGATGTATAATATATATAAATGAAATATAAATTTCAAAATGAATAATGTGAGTTAATTATGAATGATTTTCAATTCAATTGAAATGATCTGAGGATAATAAAATTTTTAAGGCTACGTCAGCCTTAAAACCTCTATCATTTTTTTATTATGAGAACTTTGCGTTGAATTGAACATCAGTTATTTTTGAAAATCTAGTTTGTACATATTATTTGCAGCTTTTACTGTACATTAAGCTGAATATTTGTCTTTTTGTTTTGCAGTTTTATAGAAAAGAAAAATTAAGATACGGAAAGCATGAGACAGAACTAAAGACAAAAAGCATCTGTGGTTCCCTGAGGGCGCTCATTCCGTAGATCTGTGAAAGGGATAGTGAACTCAACCCTCAGTTAATTCTAATTAAGTTCAGAGCAAGCCTATATGGTAAGATTTGAATTATTGCATTGTCTGGGTTTTCACCTAACAGAACGTTTTTACATGCAACTGCTTTCATGGGACTGCAATAATAGTGCGAAGTTC
>NW_003530483.1:0-736 GCF_000181795.1 Trichinella spiralis
ATTTAAATATTTGGCAGTAGATGAAGAACTAAGATTCCTTCCTACTCTTTATAATTTTCAGTTTACTTAGAGAGCCAGTTTGAATACTGTTTAAGTTTATTTGAATTTCAATGTTTTCACGTATGTCATTTAATCACAATTTTTAGAATCGAATTCATTTTTTAAATTTATCATCTGAAATGATCAAGTGATACCATATTTTATTGTTCATTTGCAGTAACCGAATGGAATTATTGATCAGTAAATTGTTTGGTACAATTTTCCATTATTATATATGAAAAGAAACTGTTTTGTCTTAATTTTACAGTTGAAAATGTTTTTCCTTCTCCCAACTGATTCGACATTCGGGATTGAAATTAAAATTTTACAAGAAGAAAATGTTTGTTGTACCTTTGTGAAAACAATGAAACGTACGTAATCCAATCAATAATTATCCCTTCAAATGAGAAACAAGATCATCATTAATACTGAGAGTGCCCTTTCTGTGCCGCCAAATAAAGGTACTGATAATTATTTTAATAAATAAATAAATAATGCTGTAATTATTCTCGTATGGTATCTTTTGTGTTTGCTTTTATCGGCTATCTGCTGCTAAGCACTATTGACAATAACGCACTGCTGTGCGACTGCATACGACGACGACACTGACTGATGTGCATCATCATCTTGATGCTGGTATTGCTGGATAATTTTGGGCAGCCAATTTTGTAGAAGCAACGCACGCCCGAAGCACGTC
>NW_003530484.1:0-518 GCF_000181795.1 Trichinella spiralis
TGTAAGCAAAAGTTCAGTTTAAACAAAATTTTAATAGTAAATAAGCTTTCAAGTATCATACCCACTGGTGCAGCCACTTTACCATCATGATGTCTACGATGCGTACTTGTTAAAATCTGTGATGAGATAAATTGTATATTATAAAATTTTCTGTCGCAGTTATCATCATAAAATTTCATGACAACTGTTCAATTTTCCATAAATCTGGAAAAGAATTTTATTTTCGTAACTATTTTCAGTATAAACTATTTTTTATTATCCATATAATTTTGATACGCAGTGATAGCATTTCCGTTTATTTTTAGTAATCTGCGATGCTTCATGTTAATAATATTTCATTTTAGGTAATTTTAGGGAAAAAATTTGCATAACAATACCATATTACGTAGTAATATGAAGTGTGTAAATAGAAACGTAATAAATTTCATCGTCTCGTTTCATAATGTTGCTCGTATTGTTTATTTTAGTGCGCTAGTACTGATGGAAAATTAGGTTGTTCTTCATGAAGCAAAGTAAAT
>NW_003530485.1:0-1097 GCF_000181795.1 Trichinella spiralis
CCGAGCGGTTTTTGAATGGGGACGACAGATCACGACAAAGGGACATCCCAAAGGGCTATTTGGCCATCCCACTACGAAAAAGTACAGATGTTGTTGTCGGATCGTTTTCTCGGCTTTTTCATGGTTCCAGTGCAGACGTCATGGAATTACAATTTTATGGGTATGTACATGCGGTTGTGCAATTATTATAGATAATCGGATCAGGGAAAAGTTTTTCTCCATTGATTTGTTGTTTTCTTCTTCTGTTCAGGTGTTCGTCATGATGCGAACATGAAGTACGATGTCACTTTGGGCAATCCGAAAGAATTTTATCACGAACAGCATCGACCGTCGCACTTTTTGAATTTTGCCACCATCGAGGATCCTGAAGGAATTTATTCGGCAGATCGTGAGAATTTGCTGGCATAGAAAAAATAAATGTGTTCTATTTAATGAATTTATTTATTTATTTATTAATAGTATAATTAGTTATTATAATTTTCTTTTTCTGATACAATTTTATTGTATACATTATTATTATTATTATTATCATATTTGCATTAAAAAAAGAGAAGTATATTATACTGTTGTGAATAAAAGTTATTCATTCTTCTACAAAATGCGTCAGTTGTTTGTTTGCTGTCAATAATTATTAATATGTGGTATGAAATGAGTGCAAAAAATATTGTTGTGTAGTAGTTTTTTGAGAAGAATTTGTAAAGTGACGCATTGTTGTTGAAGAGAAAAAAATTTATCGAAATTTGTATTATTTCAAATAAACACATATGAAAAGCATAATTTTTTCTTTTTGAATTTCCCCTACATTACGAGAAAGCAATGTGAAATGAAAATGTTGGTCCCCGAATACAACAGGTCGACGACTGTTGAAATGACTAGATGGGAAAATTAAAAATATAATAATAAAATAAAAAATAAAATTATGCTGTAAAAATAAAATTGAAAAGAAATGTGCGTGGGATGATTTAATTAAAATTTAGTTTTACTTTTTCGGTATAGAAATTTAATTTCCTGAGCATCCAGTTGAGGATAACTGTAGTCGCAGACGCGTGGGCGTGTTTGATCGCCTGGTGCAGCCAGTTTGTACGATTACACCAATT
>NW_003530486.1:0-988 GCF_000181795.1 Trichinella spiralis
TCTCGCCAACTACCGTTCGGCGATGCCAACAGAAGGTATTCAAACAACGTGAACAATGGCTGACAATTACAAAGAATGTTATGTCGACGTCATAACTGAAGAACATCAACAGTTTTTCCATTTGTGCCATTTATTGCTTTCGCTTTGTTGGCATCTTCAAAGTGCTTTACATTTATCAAACTGAGTACATAAATACTGTTCAAAAAAAGATCAACCATTAGTTGCTTTGCTCATAAGATAAATTACGCTTTAGCTTGCAAGTATACGAGATTTATGCATAAGATGATTTTCTGTTTGTCAGATATTGTTCTGATTAGTAACTAAAGGCTATTTAAGTACAAAGAAAATGTCTACAATTAATAAATTGTCCACACCTGCAGTTTTCAGCTAAAACTAGCATTGGTGATTGCCTAATGTTAGCATCGCCATATTTTCTGATTTCACTTGTAGTGTTCTCTGAAAATGTTTCTGGCTTCGATGAGAATTTTATCTTTACTCTCTTCTTTCTTTTCACAAAAGTTGCTGATTTTCTTCTCATGTTTTATTTAAATTAAGAAATGAAATCTGGAATTATGTTCAAAATATAAATTCTAGTACATGTTGTGTAAATTGTATTGAATTTGTTTTTCAATATCAAATACGTAAGATGTAGGTCACTTCTAGATGAAGCACTTTACTACAGCAGACACACACACACAAACACAAACACCAAAAAAGCACAACAACATGCCTACTGTATTTATGAGATACTCATGTGCAATGCTCATTTTTTAACAGATTAAGTACATATGCTACATTTTCTCCTTCGTTTCATTCTTTTTGAGTTGCTAATATCATGTAGTCTTGCCATTTTTCCAGAGTGTAGCGCCTGCAACTGCTGCGTCTCAGACTTTGTTCATTTAAAGTGCTATTTTGCTGTCTTCTGATTTCTGTGTCATTCTCTGAGAATCGGTTTGACACATCCAAAGTGCCATTTCGCGTGCTTAGT
>NW_003530487.1:0-766 GCF_000181795.1 Trichinella spiralis
TTTAATTTAAAAAGGGGCAGCTTTAGGGTTTGTCATTCTGCCGCAAACTTGGTTTTGTGATTTCGAAACTGCCATTTTCCCTGCGGTGCAGGCATCGTTCCCGGGCGTTCAAATACAAGGTTGTTATTTTCATTTTTGCCAAGCAGTTTTGCGGAAAGTGGCAGAGATTTGGATTGCGAACCAGGTACCTTCATGAAGCGGAAACAAAAAAGAAGATCAAAATGCTGATGCCAACAGCATTTTTGCCACTTCTTGAGGTACCTGCTGCCGTGGATCTGCTTGGCAGAAATGTTACGGGTTTAATAGCAGCCTTGTTTGATTACTTCCGAAGAGAATGGATGACCCCCAACAGGCTGCCGTTATGGAATGTATATAATGTACAGACACGAACAAATAATCACTTAGAAGGCTGGCACTTGAAAATGAACCGGCAAGCGGGGAAACATCACCTCAGCTTTTATGAACTGCTCCAATTGCTGATTGATGAGCAAGGATCAACGGAAACGTTGATTCAGCAGGTGACGTCAGGACGCGTTACCGCCAACGATTTACGAATAAAGAACAATAAATATGAAGAGGTGCAGCTACGCATAACAGCGTTGACTGCTGAATATGATGGCGGAACGCGTACAATGGAGCAGTTCTTAAAAGCTGTTGCGTATGATGTCCCTGAGCCGATTAACTTTTGAGTGCCACCTTCCCTGCACCTTTAATTTGTATTTTCTTATTCTTCGTAGTGTTTATTATTGTTTGTATTATAGTATAT
>NW_003530488.1:0-1652 GCF_000181795.1 Trichinella spiralis
TTAGCAACAAATTAACATATCTACAAAGTAAATAATAATATAAAAATTCTCTGATAAAATAATTTCACATTAATATTGTGATAAACTGCTCTTAATTTCAATGAAAACATGTAAAATAAAAGAAAATGCAAACAATTGTAAATTTATAATTTAACTGCTAAAATAACAATACCTTAAGGGATAATAATTCCAACATTTCAGCTTCACGTTGATCACGTAATTCATCTCTGTTTACCACCTAAATGTTAAAAAACTAACATAGCATTCAAAAACTTCATTAACCAACAAAAGTTACAAGAAAACATAAAACTACTCTGTTACCTCAACTGGTTCGACAATGGGATTCTTAACAGTATTTACCAAATCTTCAACTGCTTTCATACAGTCATTCAAGCTTGTAAACTTCAATAACGCGAAATTATTGTAAATAAAATTATCGAATTTAAAAACTAATTGCTAACCTGTTCATGTAGCATAGTCTGTTTTTCATGTAGCCATTTCAAATCATCGCCCTAAACAAAAAATTGCATATACATCTTAGCTCTTAAGAATGATAATTCAAAAAATGAAAAATAGACCTATTAATTTTACAATGCTACAACGCATTTTCATTAATGTATATATGTAAATCTGTATAAATGCATCTGACTAGACGATAAATTTACTAAATGCGAACATACCATTCTTTGGACGACATTGAACAAATCTGCGTAAAGAGTCATCATCTTTGTTCTTTCTTCATGAAGTTCAACATCATCCGTGTTAGTAGATGCATGCACAACAGCACATGGCTGAATCAAAGTACCAAAAATAAATTTACAACAAAACAAGTAATTTTCAAAATATACCTTTGTTTCTTCATTTTTCAGTAAACTATTATTAAGCTTCTAAAATACTTCTCATTAAGTAAAAAATATTATGCATAAGTACAAATATAAATAAAGCAATAGTTGTCGTGCATACTTCCACTGCTTCCTGTAAATTCAAAATAACCTAAAAAAATACCAAATAAAATCATTACATATAAATAAGTGCAAGGTCACCGCACATCCATCATTTTCTGCTCAAAGAATTTTTTATGCTGAGTTGAGTTTTCCTCAGAAAATTCTTGAAGTTTTTGTTCAACAACTAAAGTGGGAATCTCCTCGTCTGGATTTATACTTTCAACCTGAAATGTAAAAACTAAAATAACTCCAAAAAAGTAAAAAAAGCTTACTAAAAGCTATCATAACGTAAAAATAAAATGCAACAAAAAATTTACCTTTTCGTATTCCCTTTCCACATTTTCCCTCAGATTTTCTTGTTCTTTCGGCAAAGAAGTCGACACATTATTCTCTTTTTTCTCCCCTTCCAAAAACTATAAAAATTCATCAATCAGGTAAAAATTTTTATAAAATCTGACGCAAAATTTTTTAAGTCCATAAATATTCGCCGAATTAAGTGAGACAACTACATTTAAATCAATATTCCCAAATCAAAATTAGACACAAAAACAAAAAGTACTTCGAAACACATACTTCAGTAAGATAGCCGGAAATTTCAGGAAACCGCTTTCCAAGATTCTTAATAACTTCCTCATCACTAACCAGAGACGAAAAACGATAATGGAAAATTCATATTGTGTCTGAAATAATTTACAGTGCTGGTTTATC
>NW_003530489.1:0-834 GCF_000181795.1 Trichinella spiralis
TGTTTTTGTTCCTATAAACTAATTAATATTGCTGGCTGGCAACTAGTAATGGCAAACATGATTTTTCCCTTTTTAACTAATCCTACATGAGCATCATCGTTAAGAAATAACGCAGTATTGGTCTTTTGTTACGTCTGTGTATTGTGTCTTTGTATTCTTTTTGTAATGAAGAAGCTTTCCACACTCGACATCGCCAAATCGTATCTTCTCCAACGTGCCGATACTTACCTCACTTGACCAACGAACGCAATTGACCAACAAACGGAATTGACCAACGAACGCAATGGACCAACAAACGATTCGATCCAACCTATCCACAACCTTTCACCGATCTTGGCTTTCTCCACTTGTCTTTTTTCTTCTCCATGTGCATTATTTTTCCATGGTTTGTTACGTGTTTACTTATTTGTATGCTATGCTTTTCATGTGTCAGAGGTTTTACAAAGTCAAACTCAAAATAAAAGAATCAGAGAAAAAATATTTGGAGAAATAAGTTAAAAAAACATGCAAATGTACAATATAAGAAGATAAAAAGTGAAAATCAAAGAAATCAAAAGAAATAATAGGAGAAATTAAAAAATGAATAAAATGTATAACATAAAGTAAGGGAAAATAAAGTTTAAATGAATGTTTGAAGTTTAACAGTTTGAAAAATAAATAATGTTAAAAAAATGTGCTTTGAAATGATACAAAATTAAGTTATGTAAGTAAATAAAACAAAAATTACAAAATTAAAATTGTAAAGTAAATAAGATATAAAATATAAAATAAATAAATGTAAAAAAAATAAGTAAATAAATAAGTGTAAAAAATAAGATCAAAATTCAATAAAAT
>NW_003530490.1:0-688 GCF_000181795.1 Trichinella spiralis
AATTGTCCACAGCTGCAGTTGTCACCTTAAACTTATCATGTTTACTGCTAACTTGTTATCATTTAAATACTTTTCAAATTTCTGGCTGACTGTTCTCTGAAAATGTTTCCTGATGGCAATTAAAGATTTCATTTTCAACTTCAGAAAGTTTTGACTTCTTTCATCAGTGTTATTGTTTAAAGTCGCATATTTTATTTAAATAAAAAATTAAAAATCTGCTATATTATTTACAAGTCAAAAAACAAATTTATTTATATATTTCGTGTAAATTGTAAACTTTCTATTTTAACATCTGAACGAAACCGACTAGTGCGTTGGTGAATACCAGAAATTAGAATTTCGGTATTTGTGTTCAGCATGATGCCATAGAAAAGCGCAAGGGATAAATTCAAGCAATAATACTGCTAGTCTGGAATTTTTACAATACATCAGGCAGACGTTTTCTCAAATGGATAATTCACTGCTTGATCCAGGCAGCAAACCCTTTGATACTGCCCAGATATTGTTCACTCCAAACAATGGGAATGAAAGTTAAGGCACCAAATGATAAATCAACATATGCTTCCTGCTTGCCAACGATGATAATCAGCCAATGATCATATTTTGTCAGAAAATATGGCTGCTACAGGATTACAACGCTCCCACCTATGACAACGAGAACTTGAGATGAAAAATAACTTTCTTTTTC
>NW_003530491.1:0-374 GCF_000181795.1 Trichinella spiralis
CATTTTATACATTCTAACTGGCGATTTCATTGTAAAATCAAAGCAAATCGCCTTGCTTACCCATTCGAAGTTTGAGAATAGGCTGAGAACATTGCGTTCCCAACACCTCTAATCATTCGCTCTACCGGATAAAATTGTTACAAACAAATGCCAGCTATCCTGAGGGAAACTTCGGAAGGAACCAGCAACTAGATGGTTCGATTAGTCTTTCGCCCCTACACTCAAGTCAGACGAGTGATTTGCACGTCAACACCGCTACGAACTTCCACCAGAGTTTCCTCTGGCTTCATTCTGCTCAAGCATAGTTCACCATCTTTCGGGTACCAGTGTGCACGCTCCGAAACCGACTGATCGACAATTGTTCCTCCAACCCC
>NW_003530492.1:0-1261 GCF_000181795.1 Trichinella spiralis
AAAAAAAAATCTCGAGTAAATTTAAAAAATTAATTAGGGCTCGGTAGATAAAGTAGGATGGCGCCCAGGTAACATAATAAATAAAACTCAACTCGCATTCAACTTTTTATACTCTTTCAACTCACTTCCCACAAACTACAATCTTGGTTCATTTCATTCAAAAATTTTCCCCCATTTTATTAATTTCTCATTTCACTTTATTATTTGTCATTTCAATAATTTGTCAGCCACAAATTGATCAATGTCACAATATTTTCATTATTATTATTTTGCTGACAGACAAGTTGCAACGATTTGTTTCTCTTATAATAATAATAAAGCTGAAACAATCAATATTAACAGTGAGCAGTAATAAGAAAAAAACAAGTGCGTGGCTACTGGCTTACAGTGGCGAAACGGGCTAAGTAATTGTATTTGGCAGCAGCAGAGAAACTAACCACAACAAGAAAGCATGTATAAAAATAAAATTCATTAACTTATTTATGCCAGTGAACATTGTAATTTAATTTGTAAAGTTTCGTTATTTTTTTGCAATATATGACACTTTTTCTAAAGCAACCCCAAAAATGTGTGTTCATATTATAATGCTTTTCAATCTGGAAGCGCATTATTTCACACTGTGCATTTTATGTTTGGTTTCACTGCTCGTTCAGAGTTGTCAAATCACACATGAGAATCATAACAATAATCATTAAAGCATTTGTTCACTTACATATTCTTATGTTCTTGACTGCTTAATTGCCTGTTGATGCCAAATTAATCTAGCACGTTGGCAGCATCGACAGGAAGATTAAAAACGGTGTGTGGTGTTGACGTAAGCCATTGAAGAGTGGGAAAGGTTTTATATTGGAATCGTACAGACAAGTTGCACGAATGGAACACATCTTAGTACAGATAATGCAACCGGGAGAATAAAATTTGTGAATGATGACGGCAAATGAAACTGCGTCACACTGACAATCGATCGGACGAGGGACATTTGATTTTGCTAATTATAAAAGTAGTCAGAATTTGGGAAAAGAGGTACAAAACAGTAAAAGCAGCGGAAGGAAAAGTGCATTTGTGACGGATACTGGAAAAAAGTGTTGCGTAAATTTAGGTTCACTTTGTTTGTTTAGGATGAAGCGGGGAATATGAAGCATTTGCAGAAAATTATCCGGAAGTTATTTTTTGTTGCCCCCGACCAAGCACACAATACAAAAACACCCCAACAGGACATTACAGTATATCTGAAAATCCGGCATGAATCCAAAAGCATAAA
>NW_003530493.1:0-754 GCF_000181795.1 Trichinella spiralis
TCTGGGCTAGGGATACTTCGAAAGGGTGAAGTATCCATAGTTTTGATCAGTAAAGACAAACTACATGGCTGAGTTTTGAATTAATGCAGTATTTGGTCTTTTACGCAGCAAAATTCACGTATGCAATTGCTTTCCTGTGTCGAAATAATTTTTGATTATTTTGTTATTTTGTAATTTTTGTTTTCCTACATTGTTATACATTTTGAACATTTTCGAAATCAAATTCTTTTTATTTTGAAAATTATTTTTCATTCAAACTTTATTTTCACTTCCTTTATTTTATACATTTTATTGATTTTTCAATTCCCCTTAATATTTCTTTTGATTCTTTTTTATTTTCACTTTTTTTTCTTATATTATGCATTTTTATTGTTTTTTGTTCAATTCATTTCTCGAAATATTTTTTCTCTGATTCTTTTATTTTGACTTTAATTTTGTAAAAATTCTGACGCATGGAAAGCATTGCATACATATACGTAAACACGTAATAAACCGTAATGCACATGGAGAAGAAAGAAGAAAAGTGGAGCAAGTCACGAGCGAGTGAACGGATGGTGGATAGGTTGGCTCGAATCGTTTGTTGGTCAATTGAGGTAAGTATCGACACGTTGGAGAAGATGCGATTTGCCGAAGTCGAGCGTGAAAGGTTCTTCATTACAAAGGCACAATGAATAAAATATGTTACCATGTTCACAGACGTAACAAAAGGCCAATGCTGCGCTAATTCATAACGATGAAGATCATGTAGGATTAG
>NW_003530494.1:0-826 GCF_000181795.1 Trichinella spiralis
TGTCATTGGTTGAATTTGCTAGTTTGTCTGCTGTCAGTCTACCGTATTCTTTCAATGTGTTCCTGTATGTCATCATTGTATAATCAATGTGTATTTTATGTGATTTTATTGTACGTATTCATTTGCATTCTAATATTTAAAATCAAAATATTAATAAATAATTTGGAATGAATGTCAACGATAAAAAATGTTTCTTGAAATCATCGCCTTAGCATTCACATTTAAACATTCCCCTGTACTATTGTTTCAGTTAAGTAAATAGAACGCGATGAAAAATTATCAGTAGGAGAGCATGTAAATTTGCATACGAGCTCATTATTGTTTGCTTTGTGACCTTATTTGAAATAATTTCAGATTGACGCCATGAGTGACGTGGTGCGTTTTGATATTCAAATGCGTCTAAAATACAATTTCCAATGCCAACTCAGTCGTTCGTTGTTTTTTCATTTTTATTTTTCAAATCAACACTAAAAGAAGATCAGAATTGAACAATGAGAAGCGACTGCGTTTGGTAAGTGGCAATTATTTGGTATATAACACAATTATAAAAATTGTACAATTGAAAACAAAGTATCCAGTGTAATTTTTCAACAGAAATGTGTAATACATAAATCCGCACACCAAGTTATTTGGGTTTTTTACTCCTTGTGCTTTTAACGTTTTGTACTCCCATATACTCCACCATTATTTTTCAATTTTTGAATAGTGATCAAAATACATGTGTTTGTTCAATTTTCCCGTCCATCTGAAATTTTTGTCTCAAATCATGATTAATGTTTTTATAAAATCCAAGCCTTTCTAATGAACATTTTTTATATTAAAATTT
>NW_003530495.1:0-857 GCF_000181795.1 Trichinella spiralis
AATCACTTATCATATTGATCAGCTAATAAAGTAGCAGAAGTTATTAGCCAATTAACGATCAATTGCGTGCAACCTATCAGCGAACAGCCAATCAAAAACAGTAGGAGGTGTTTGGGGAACTTCAACTAATAGCTCGTCTCAGAGCAATGCACCAATCACAGTGAAAATTGATGCGATTGGTATTTGAAAAATTAAATGTGCTATCACGTGATGTGGAGGCAATCATTACTGTAAGTGAAAACGAACGCTACCCATTTGAAGTTCAAGTTCACGCTTGTTGGCATATTTTTAATATTCGACCATCACAGAAAATTCTATTTTGTTCTTTTCTTGATTTATTTAAGCTTAAGCACGATTAATAGTTTCAGTTGAACCAAAGATTAGGTACAATTTGATTACTGTGCTTACTGTAAATCAGCGTTCATTTGCAGAGTAAACTGTTGTTGCTATTCTATTCTCAACTTGTATTGCTTCCAATGTGTGAACAAAGTAAGTATTGTTGTTATTTTATGTAAAATGTTGAATAGCATCGTCCATTGTTGTTTGATTTTTAATTTTTGAAAAAGTGGTAGCTTAACTGAAAAATATGTTTAGCAAAGTTCATGAACCGCATCTTATTTCAGCAACTGTTGAGCAATTTTTAATCACTGAATTACTTTTAGGCCAAGATACGAATGTAGCTGCAGATGAAGTGTTGCAGTTACGTTTAGTAAGTATTATTTAGTGTTTTATTAAATTATTTACTATGGTTGTTGTTGTTGATGCGGTGGGGGCTTTTTAGAAAGAATTAGTGAAGCGACCTGGATACGGGACTGTTGGCAAGCCGATCAAATTAGCATGCCATTTATTTTCCCCTG
>NW_003530496.1:0-1083 GCF_000181795.1 Trichinella spiralis
TTCAAGTCCCATATTCCGGGCATGTGCATTCGCAGAACTCATTATGCCAGACTTATCTGTTTGTTGGTATTACATTGCACATTTATCTTTTTTTTGAAAAATAAACTTTTCATTAATAAAGAATTGTTGTTGTTGTTGTTGAATTGTTCTTGATTTATATTAAAAGAAAAAAGATTTTTTTTCTTACTTTTAAATAGATTATTAATTTACATGTATTACGTGTATTATTTCATTTTCCCCCATTTTAACTGTTTTGTTTTTGTTCCTATAAACTAATTAATATTGCTGGCTGGCAACTAGTAATGGCAAACATGATTTTTCCCTTTTTAACTAATCCTACATGAGCATCATCGTTAAGAAATAACGCAGTATTGGTCTTTTGTTACGTCTGTGTATTGTGTCTTTGTAATGAAGAAGCTTTCCACACTCGGCTTTGCCAAATCGTATCTATCTTCTCCAACTTGCCTATACTTACCTTACTTGACCAACGAACGCAACTGACCAACAAACGATTCGATCCAACCTATCCACAACCTTTCACCGATCTTGGCTTTCTCCACTTGTCTTCTTTTTTCTCCATGTGCATTATTTTTCCATGGTTTATTACGTGTTTACTTATATGCATGCAATGCTTTTCATGTGTCAGAGGTTTTACAAAGTCAAACTCAAAATAAAAAAATCAGAGAAAAAATATTTGAAGAAATAAATTGGAAATAAAAACAATAAAATTTACAATATAGAGGACGAAAAAACTGAAAATAAAAAAGAATCAAAAGAAATTAAAAAAATTTTTTGGAAATTGAAAAATCAATAAATATACAGTAAGAAACAATAAAGTATAAAAAAATAAGTTTAAATGAATGGGTTTTAAAAATAAAAATGAAAAGAATCTGCTTTGGAAAGGATTAAAAACAAAACTAAATGTAAAATATAAAAAAGAAAAAACAAAAATTATAAAATAAAATCAAAAATTATTTCGACACATGAAAGCAGTTGCATACATAAATTTTGCTGCGTGAAAGACCAAGTACTGCATTAATTTCAAAACTCAGCCATGTAGGTTGGGTCGTTAACTTAATTACA
>NW_003530497.1:0-769 GCF_000181795.1 Trichinella spiralis
CTGTGGTGGATTCTCGATGAATTCAAAAGAGATGGAAAAGAAGTTTCAGTTGCGGAATATTTTCGTGACGTTTATGGGCCATTAAAGTATCCAAATTTGCCCTTGGTTCAAGTCGGAAGTAAAACAAAAGCAATTTATTTCCCAGTTGAAGTATAAAAATCTGATAATTGATTAAACTTTTATTAAATACAATGAATTTATTTTGGCGAATTTAGCTTTGTCAAGTCGCGAACTGTCAAAGATACAACAAGAAATTGAAAGCGTGTCAAACGACTTCTATAATTCGAGTATGTTAATGATTTCAAATATTGATAATAATGAATAAATTGTTATATTTAGTTTGCTTCGACAGACGCTCCTACTCGAAATCTAAAGTGTATTGACATGGTCAAGAAATCAAATTTCAATAGTGATCCATTTTTGAAAAGTTTTGGCGTACAAATTAAAGCGGAACCAATGATTGTTGATGGACGAGTCTTGCCTCCGCCTAGGTTGGAATATGGTAAAGGAAATGGAGGACGTGTAAATAATAATTATTCATATCATTCATTTTGAAAAATATTTGTTTCATAATTTTTCTCATATGTTTAGCAAATAATTCTTACACCCAAAAGATGGAGCATGGAATTCGAATGAATTTAAATTTTTTGAATCTGCTTATTGTGAATCATTTGGATTTGTATCGCTTCTACCACCACATAAAGCATCCATGTTACAGTGAGTATTGCAAAATTTCATTCATAAATCCTATTAGCTTGTTGATTATTGC
>NW_003530498.1:0-1207 GCF_000181795.1 Trichinella spiralis
TGCTTTTTTTTTGTGATTTTTTTAAAAAAAGTTTTCGTGCGGTGGAGGCTGCTTTCGTCAGCCCGACGCCCCGCGCGCCCCCCGCCTCTGCCCCGGGGACCCCCCACTGCATCATCGCTCCTAGCCACGTGCTGGCCTCACGATTTTGGCCGAGATGACCTTGGGTGGATCCATCTGATCCACCCTCGACGGACCAGATGGCCATTCTGATCCGCCGAAGACGTAGCTTCCGCACCAGATGGCGTGCGTTGCCAGGCAAATGTGAATCGTCTCGCGTACTAAGCCTTGCCGCCTCATGCACATCAAATTGCCGTCACACCTGACACTCAATATTAATGTACTGTCCTGCAGAACCATCTCATGTTTGCATACTTACCGTATGATTTACAACTCATCATTATTGATTTAATGTATTATGCCTACTTATCTTTTCAAATGAAACTGACTACTGTAAGTAGCTGTTTTTTGCATTCCATTTAAAACATTCTAATTAACTATTAATAAACCCTGCTAAAATATGTAGTTGCGAGTGACGTTATTATACCTAATTAGAAAATATTATGACCCACTTTTGTGTTTACATTGCAAGTTAATCATTTATTAAAAAACACTCACTGCTGAAATATGTTGTTACGAGTAACGTTATTTAACCTAATTAAAAATTAAAATACTCAGTGTTGCATTTACGTTGCATTTTAAACTTTCTAATTAGCATATTAAAATTAAGCTCTTATTTAATACATTGTTTTCCTACATGTTACGGATTAATAACATTCTATTTATAGATGATTACTTCCTATTTATAAAAAGATTAAACTCGTTGCACCTTGCCTAAGCTAATTATTTATTTCATTTATACCAAGTTTACTTTTCCCATTGCCTAATTATAGGAGACCCCGATTAACATTTTTATATGTAAAAAATTTATATTCAAACAATGGCTAATTCACAAATAATTAATAAATAAAATTATGCTTATTTAATGTTAATCTCTCATATTATGGATAGATAGAGATAATGATTAAGAAATCTACTTTGACATTACATTCTTTGAGTAAAAAACTGCTTTGATTTAAACTAAAAATATATTATTATCAGTATAAAACTAATGAATAATTTAAAATCTTTATATATGATGAAATGTAAATAAAAAACTGGTTTAACTTTTCTACTTTAAAACAGTGTAATGTAAACAAAAACTGAAATT
>NW_003530499.1:0-688 GCF_000181795.1 Trichinella spiralis
ATTCGATCCAACCTATCCACAACCTTTCGCCGATCTTGGCTTAAAAACACTTGTCTTCTTTCTTCTTCATGTCCATTATTTTTCCATGGTTTATTACGTGTTTACTTATTAGTATGCAATGCTTACATGTGTCAGAGGTTTTACAAAGTCAAACTCAAAATAAAAGAATCAGAGAAAAATATTTGAGAAATAAATTGAAAAAGAATAATATGTACAATATAGAGGAGGAAAAAAAGTGAAAATAAAAAAGATTCATAAGAAATAATAGAAATTAAAAAATGAATAAAATGTATTAAAAAAGTAGGGGAGAATAAAGTTTGAATGAATGTTGAAGTTTAACAGTTTGAAAAATAAAAATAAAATAAAAAGAATTTGCTTTTGAAAGTGTTCAAAATAAAACCATGTAAGAAAAGAAAATCAAAAATTACAAAATAAAATGAAATCAAAAATTATTTCGACACATGAAAGCAGTTGCATACATAAATTTTGCTGCGTGAAAGACCAAATACTGCATTAATTCAAAACTCAGCCATGTAGGTTGGTCGTTAACTTAATTACAACTATGGGATAACTTCACCCTTTCGAAGTATCCCAATCTCAGACCTACAGAATTGGGGTCCCAGGAACTTTGTCTTCTCTCGTTCTGCTTCGTGTGGTCCTCGATCTGCTTCGTGTCGTCCTCGATCTG
>NW_003530500.1:0-745 GCF_000181795.1 Trichinella spiralis
AAAAGTTTTAAGTCATCTTATAAGACAGAGAAAAATTTTTTTAAACTTGAAAACCAAATTTTAAGACAAAATATTATTTTAAACTTTAAACAAAAGAAAAAAAAATTTTTTAAACTTGAAAACCAAATTGTAATGGATCTTCCTCGTCGATAACGATAATCAAGTTGCAGTGGACTGTATAATTAACCCGCGTTTCGACTATTTGAACCACTGAGTTCTATCTTCGATGTACGGTTTCCCCTATTGGACCCGCGTCGTAAGCTCCAACGACTTACCTATT
The DNA here is from genome assembly GCF_000181795.1 of Trichinella spiralis. Classification (NCBI taxonomy): domain Eukaryota; kingdom Metazoa; phylum Nematoda; class Enoplea; order Trichinellida; family Trichinellidae; genus Trichinella; species Trichinella spiralis. The sequence goes on from NW_003530500.1 coordinate 281, forward strand.
GTCTCTGCTGATTCCAGTCACGTTTTCTCCGGTATTCCTTCCCGTCTTTCGAATATAAAGACCAAAACACAATCTCGAAAAGAATACCAACGCTTTATTCGACTAGAGATCAACTGACTCACACACACTGACTGAGTCTGACTGACTCTTGCTAACTAACTAACTGACAACTATATATATATATATATATATATATATATATATATATGTGATACACACACGAAAGAAAAACAAACTACAACAACAATTAGGTCAAATATATCGGGTTGCTTCTAAACGATAACGACTGGTCCGCTGGTGTCGAATTGCTTCCAGACAAAACAACTATGGTCAGCTACATCGGATTACTTCCAAACAATAACAACTATGATCTGCTATATCAGGTTACTTCTTTCTTCTAAAAATACCTTGTCATACTGTCGATTACTGACGTTCAGGTTTTGTCTTCGGTTGGAATCTGCAACA
>NW_003530501.1:0-991 GCF_000181795.1 Trichinella spiralis
GGTTCTCACTTGAATATTTGCTACTACCACCAAGATCTGCACCAACAGCGGCTCCGAGCGAGCTCACGCTCAAAACTCTTCAAAGCAACACTGTCGCGACCTTCCTACCCGTCTCAACGTTCATTACACCTTTTCCGAAAAAAAAGTGCGTAATTGAGACGGTCAGGTATGGGCCTGGAGCTCAAACGCTATCCATTTTCAGGGCTAGTCGATTCGGCAGGTGAGTTGTTACACACTCCTTGGCGGATTCCAACTTCCATGGCCACCGTCCTGCTGTCTATATCGACCAACACCTTTTCTGGTATTTCATGAGCGCCAATGTCTGGCACCTTAACCTGACTTTTGGTTCATTCCACATCGCCAGTTCTGCTTACCAAAATTGGCCCACTAGGCATTTATACATTCTAATTGGGCGATTTCATCGTAAAATCAAAGCAAAACGCCTTGCTTACCCATTCGAAGTTTGAGAATAGGCTGAGAACATTGCGTTCCCAACACCTCTAATCATTCGCTCTACCGGATAAAATTGTTACAAACAAATGCCAGCTATCCTGAGGGAAACTTCGGAAGGAACCAGCAACTAGATGGTTCGATTAGTCTTTCGCCCCTACACTCAAGTCAGACGAGTGATTTGCACGTCAACACCGCTACGAACTTCCACCAGAGTTTCCTCTGGCTTCATTCTGCTCAAGCATAGTTCACCATCTTTCGGGTACCAGTGTGCACGCTCCGAAACCCGACTGAATCGAAAATTTGTTCCCTCCAACCCCCCAAAGAAAAAAGAGAAAAACAGGTGGCGACTAATTCAACGGGCCCCACAACTGCGGGGTCCCCATACCATCTATTAATTTTTGCACACTTTAAGCCCCTAAAAAAGGTACGATCTTGGTTGTGAAAAATTTGCAGCAGGTGTTCCCATTAAAAGGAAAGCTCCCAGTTCATTTTTTCATTTAACACCTTTTCATCTTCCCCGCCTTCTCGAACCGGGTTC
>NW_003530502.1:0-762 GCF_000181795.1 Trichinella spiralis
GGTGGATTCGTTCATTAAATACAGGGGATTTTTTTCAGCCAAAATCTTATGCGCTTAACCAAGTTCGACTGTATTTTATATGAAATGTATGAACGTCAAACATGATTTTTCACACAAACAGCAAAACTAATCGACATGTATAAAAATACATATATTGATTGTTGAGTAATAAAAAAAACTTTGTGAATATTAAAGTAAAATTCTTAGATTGTAAACAAAAAAGATTCAAAATAGAACACTCCCAGTAAAATCAAGAAATTAATCACATGCTAATAATTAATAGTTGTCACTCCTTGCTTAAGCTTGAAAACTGCCACTGTGAACAATTTGGCAATTGTGCATTTTAACTTCCTATTAAAATAGCCTTTACCAACATATGTGAAGTGACGAGAAAAGCGGATAATGTTTGATAAAGGTATATGCGTGAAATCATGCGTAAAATTAAGTGAAATTGCGTGCTAACACGTAACGTCAGCATTAGCGCCATTTGTAACCGGGAAATTGTTGCCACAACATTCCATAATTTTCACCAGATCTATTCAGTATTCGCACATTACACCCGGAATTTAGCATCCAATCTTGATAAATTTCATCTCGAAAATACATGAATTTACAAACAGTGGGAGTAGATCAATATCTCTGGAGGGGAAATCCGTACTAGACTGTTACGTCCCACTATTAAAGTTACGTAATCCCAGACGGAATATATTGAACCATCCAAATGAAATCTATGCCGCCAATTCACAACTGATTAGTTGAAAC
>NW_003530503.1:0-2029 GCF_000181795.1 Trichinella spiralis
AAAATTTTCATAAAAATTTTTTTTTTTTTCAAAAAAATTAAAACCTTTGGGGAAGGGGGCAAAAAAAAAAATTGTTTTTATATTTCCCAATAGGGGTTATGTTTTTTTTCCCCATTTAAAAAAGGGGGGGCAAACTTTTCCCCCAAGGGGAGTTTGGGGAAAAATTTTTCCCAAAAGGGGGGGGGGGAAAAATTTTTAAGGGAAAAAGGTTGGCCCCAGTCCCCCCCGTTTTGGAAGGGGGGGAATTTCCAATTTCCAAAGGGTTTGGGGGGGGCCCAGTTGCCCATCCCCCAGAAACCAAAAATGGACTGGTTTTAAAAAGGTTCCAGCTATGGGGGTAGGGACAGAACTGAAACCTCTCAGACCCCCTGGATTTGCCCCCTTTTTGGTTTGTTTTCCCCGGTGAAAAAGGGAAAACCCTATTTTATTTACAACCTTGTTTAAATAAACTTAAAAAGGGACAATATCCGTTGGTTCAAACAAAGCTTACCGTTCGGTTTATTTCGGTTTAGTTCCGTCTTTTTTTCCAGATTTTTTTATTGTGACTACTGTTCTGTATAACTTGTTTTCCATTTTCCGTTTCCACATTCTGTGTATTCTTGTCTTTTCTACTATTGACAAACCAATTCACTCTGTTTAGCCGTTTGACTACCACCACATACTAAAGATGTTACCGCTGCCTCATCCGGACACACTGACTGACTTTACTATTTCATTCATTACGCTTAACCCCTTCATATGGGCGGGCTTGTTCTAAATAAACGGTAAAATATTTTCCATTCACCACAACGTGAATCTTTTTTTTCCAGTTAATATCATCATCACAGAGCTTGCCAACTTCGGCCACAATGCAAATTCTTCAACAATGACCAACCGGGGTTTTTTTTTTAAGACGAGCAAAATATTTTACTGATCAAAGTATGGAAGTGTTGTTGTTTATTTTTTTAAACCAACAGCGATTCAACAAAACCAATGACGTTACAAATCACACGTTTCATGAAGCTGACTTGGATTTGCTTGTTCCCAGCGACAATTTGTCCAAGGTATGAGATACCTGGGAAGATGATGGTTCTGCTTAGTGACAAAGACAACAGGGTGCAGAGTTGTAACGAATAACAAATGACGTGCATTTACATGCCAACTTGTGAACACATTCCACGGCAGACAGCTATCCTTCGAAACTACAACGCTACCTGTACTTCATAGCTTCCTTGTATGCAGCTGCAATTGATTGGCGATATAAAGTTTTGCGCGCTTCAGCTACTTTCTTTTTGTCCAAACTTATATCAAGTCCTAACGGTTTCAGGCATCTCTTCGGTAGCCAGTTCCTGGTAATTAACAGATGCATCATATGCATATGATAAGCAAAAAAATTGGAACCAGCAGAGTTGAGTGATCCTACCAGGTGTGCATTGGCTTGAAGAGCATAACGAGGTACGATCCATCGTTGGGTTTGAGTTGAAGAACATCTTCCGGCGGAGATGGTATATCGGCAAGTTTACCCGTGAAACCAGTGCGAGGCATATCTGGATCAATTTCCTGTACAATGATGAATAATATGAAAACTACTGCCTGCGTGAGAATCACCATACTTATAAAATAAGATCTCTGTTTACGTACCAGGACATGAAACCAGGGCATTGTGGAACGTTTTGCCCACACCAAGTCCAGCATTTCAAAGACAAATTCATCTGCAATAGGTTCATCGGAAACAGGCTCATCTGCAAATGAAAGTGATGAATAGAAAAATTAATATCGTATAGATAAATGAAGATAAGCGAGAAAAAATTCCCCTACCACTATGATGTTGCAAATCCATCGATGTTGGAATATCATCATTGGTCGTTTTCAAACTGATATTTCATATTTGTAAAACTTGAATGTGAACTCGTTCGATTTGTCACAATTGAAGTTCACTAATTTTGTGAAAAATTCACATTTCAAGCTTACCTGAAGTTTCTTCTGCATGATCAACGAACTTCCCTTTCACATCACCTACATTGAGGGCCAACATTGGTAAGCATCCATT
>NW_003530504.1:0-629 GCF_000181795.1 Trichinella spiralis
TTATTACTAATAGTGGTAGGCTTAATTACCTTTCATCTCACATTATGAATGTTAAGAAATTTTTTGTTCAAACTTGAAAGATCTTTTTGTAAAGGACTGTATAGGTTAATTATAAAAAATCAACGACAGCGGGTGTGACTGAGATTTGATTTATTCAGAATCAAACAGTGAGTAATAGCAATGATATAGCGAGAGAAAATAGTTCAGGCGGTTCCGTGTTCTTCGTATCGGTGTTCGTCGGTGTTGTGTTCCCTCCCCCTCCTCACTCGTATTTATATCTTTTTTTTTGATCTCACTCCTGATCTGGTGACCTACATCATCGAAAAATAATTAAAAAATCGGCTTGTTTGCTTATCCCCTTAGGTTGTGCCGCGTAGCCAAAGTCTGATTTTTTTTTTCGGTCATGCACATTTCACTTTGCGCTTTTTCATCTTCTGACCACCAGATCTGTGGGACATATATACCAGACGCTGACTTTTTGATGGATTACTTGCTATTCCCTGTGTTCCATTAAGAAAAACAATGCGTGAAATTGGAGCTGCACAACTGATGTTTGCCTACCAGGAGATGAGTATGATATCTCTGATATTTTTAAATATCGATGAAGTATGTTTGTGAAAATGATTATC
>NW_003530505.1:0-740 GCF_000181795.1 Trichinella spiralis
GTATTTCCCTACGACGTCTCCAATCGGTATTTTCGCCTTTCTGTACAGCAAAATTAAGTAGAAAATGGCGACCACCATCGCGATCCATTGGATCACTGCTGCCATCCTAATCACATACTGAAACCGTTTTACGAACTCGCAATTGAACATTCGAGAATCAAGCATTCTGAAAGAGAACGAAAATTACAAAATTTTACCCTCTAAATTGTTCACTTACTTGACGTCAGAGGAGCGTCCTGTTCGTCAAAAAAGGCAAAACTGATCGCAAATCCCGTTAATCGCTGCTTATATATAGCTAGAGTTTAATGTACTTTAAACGTTTTTTTGTTTTAAATTTGATCAATGAAGCTTTTTGTTTAAATTTACCTCCAATGTTTATATATTTTAAATTTACTCTAAATTAACCCTTTGATGAATTGTTGGGGTGTAGAACACCCCAGGCGGTTTTGTTTTCGATGCAGTTTGTCAATTTTTATTTTTATAGTCTGAAGCTTTGTGACTTCGCTTTTGAAACAGTAACACATATTTTGAAAAGAAATGCAATACTGCAGATATTTTTGTTCGGTCAATAGAACATCGTAAATTTGAAAAATACATTGCTGGATTCTTGGGGTGTAGCATACCCTCACATTACAAAAACACGTGTGAAAAGCTTAAAATATCTTCAATTATTATGAAAGTTGCTTTAATAGATTGTAAAAAGATAGTTGTATATGACGGCATTGAAATATTTTCACTCT
>NW_003530506.1:0-892 GCF_000181795.1 Trichinella spiralis
CGCCCTGTGGTGGATTCCAACTGCATGAAACTTTAGCGGCAACAATTTTTGATCAGAACCTCCTTCTCTTTGTGATATGTGCTGATATAATTAGAAGTGCTCATACAATCTTCTAGTGTCTTACTTTACCTTTTACGGTAGTTATTGCTTGAATGCTTTCGAAATTTTACTTTAAACCGCGACTATATTATTCACACTTCACTGAAAATGAACACCACTGCTCATGACACGTAAAAATGCAATCTGTTGTTTGTTTACACCTTTACAACAAAATCACAAATGTGTTACGTCATTATTGAAGAAATACAATTAAAATATAATATATAAGAATATGAGCAGTTTGTTTTTTATAGCTATTTATTTCATGAAATTTCATTATTCGGTTGTAATAACGTAAATTTGCTGAGAATGAAGTTTACGGAATAAAAATGTTCAAGTACTTGAATGTAAAATGTATAAAATTGTCTCATACTGTCATATTTGCGCAATATGTGCAAAACAAACCCTGCTTGGACGACAAATCCTATTAGTCCATTTTCAATACTTCAAACAAAACTGACCCCTAAGAAATGTATATAAGCAGCATTTTTCTGAAAAAATTTCATTTCGTTTTTTCGAGTTGTTGTGATCAGAGATCATTCACAATGTACATTAATGTTATTACGTACACTTTTCCGTCAATGTCGACGATGATATCCAGTTCCGCTGCGCAGAACCCGCCAGGATACCAAGTTCCACGACTGGGACATGCATCAATATGGTTACATGGACGGCTTCCTGATTAAAATGCACAACGAGAGGAAACGATTGGCTCAAATTTCTTCCAACGTCTTGTCGGCTACTCCATCCTACCACATGCATTGTCAAAGGCACCATCAACAACGACTCTCCC
>NW_003530507.1:0-1325 GCF_000181795.1 Trichinella spiralis
CCCTGCCGACGTGCTGAGCCGCGGAGCATCCTTGAAGGGACTCTCGAAGAACCGTTGCTGGTGGCAAGGGCCAAAGTGGCTCGCCGAGCCGATGGAAACATGGCCAAGGAAACGGGGCCAGTCTGAACGCAAACCTCCGTCTCCACCCGATGAGGATCGATCACCAACCCTGCTGATCTCGGTGGTGACTCACAACCCGGACCACGTTCTCGATCCAGGAAGGTACGGCGACATCGAGAAGCTGTTCCGGATCACCGCCCTCTGCCTCCGATTTGGGCACAACTGCGGCTCCGTATCTGAAGATCGGCGGACCGGACCCCTGACGGCCCCGGAGCTGGAGGCGGCTGAGCAGATATGGGTACGGATCGCCCAGAGACAAGGATTCCCGAAGGAGATCGAAGCGCTGAAGAGAAACGGCAACGTGCATGCCCGTAGCGAGCTGGGTCCACTAAACCCCTACCTGGACGCCGCGGGGACGCTGCGGGTTGGAGGTCGGCTGGGACAGTCCAGCTTACCGTTATCCGGAAGGCACCCCGCCCCTCCTCCCTAGCGAACACGAGGTGACGCGAGGACTTGTCCTTCGCTGCCATCTGAGACAACTACACGCAGGAGTTTCCCAGACACTGTTCGCGCTAAGGCAACGCTATTGGATTCCGCGGGGGCGAAGCCGCGTGAGGCAGGTGCTCCGTGGCTGTCTTCAATGCCGCTGGGCTACGGGGCGGCCTCCCCAACCGAAGATGGCCGACCTACCTGCAGCTAGAACGACTCCGGCGCCCGCCTTTGCCCATGTAGGCATGGACTTCGCCGGGCCCTTGTTCGTCCGGGGAACTAGAAAGACCACAACGCCCCGCTACGTGTGCCTGATCACGTGTATGGTATCGCGTGCGGTGCACTTAGAGCTAGTCCCAGAGATGTCGACAGTTGGAGTGCTACAGGCTCTTCGCCGCTTCATGGCTCGACGAGGCCGGCCGGTGGTCATCCAGACGGACAACTTCCGCTCATTCCAGAGCGCGGCTGCCGAACTGCGCCGGCTATGGCAGGAGATCGATGTGGATCAAGTGCAGCGGGACCTCGCCGGACAAAGAATTCGATGGAAATTCATACCCCCAAGGGCCCCGTGGATGGGGGGCTACTGGGAACGCCTCATTCGCACTATGAAAGAGTCACTGCGGGATCGTTCTGGGGCAGCACTGTTGGGATGAGGAGGAGCTCCGAACCGTCCTGTGTGAGATCGAGGCCTGCTTCAACGCTCGACCCCTAACCCTCGTGGAGATGGACCAGGCGCCCGTTACCCATCAGTCGTTTCAGCTGCTGACGGGATCGGG
>NW_003530508.1:0-904 GCF_000181795.1 Trichinella spiralis
TTGTTTGATATTATTTCTAGCGAGTATGTATTTGAATTACATTAGATCTGAAATGTGAAAGTAATGTATATAGAATTTTAAAATAATGTGATACTTGAAATTTCAATTTTTCAAAAATTATTATCATCATTACATCAGACTTTATGAGTAATGAAGTGAATAATTAGAATTTGCTCGCAATTAAAACGATTTTTTAGTATTCAATTGTCATATTGCAATTTTTCGCAAAATTTGATACTTTCAAACAAATAACTTAACATTCAAAGCTTCTCAAACTTTTATTCACCTGTGGTTGCATTGGATTTACGAACTTTTTAATATTAATTAATTGTGAGGCATTTTTTTAAATACTAGCAGTGCTGCTGTTAAATCATCACTTTTTGTTTTGCTGTGTTACTTTTGTTTAGTTTTGTAAGATACTCTTTATCTTATTTGATTTCAGACAACTAATAATTTGAAAAACATAATTGTATTATTTGATATTCTTTAATAAATTGCAACAGTTTTAAATGCTGATTGAATGATTTTATATTTCAGCAATAAGATGCATGCTTATTAAGAAGATAATTAACATTAAAATTTTTATAAAGAATGAACAAGCAAAATTTATAATAATTAGAAAATTTTTTCCTTCCTATAATGCAGTTTTGAATTATCTTCTACTCACTTCATCAGATTAAAAGCATTATAAACAAAAGTTTAAATATCTGCAATTGGTGGGTAAAGTAGAAAGCTAAATCAATCTAATTTAAACTGTTCTATAGAACACTGCTATTGAATTATTAAGTTCCATTGAAAAAATCTATATTAAATTTATTGCGATTGTTACATAAAAAAAACGAAATAATTAACTTAAGCAAATTAGCGCTGAACATATTTCCAATTGGAACTCTGTATTAGAAAC
>NW_003530509.1:0-1037 GCF_000181795.1 Trichinella spiralis
CATTTTTTTTAAAGTTATCTGGTTAGCAGAGGGTATTTTTAATGATTTTTCATTTTTATATTTATCACAGGACCGTGTTCATTTCGTTAAAATGAAGAATAGGATTTTATTTTGTAACGTTAGCAGGATGGACGTGCAGCACATGGTGATTGATTCATTAATGTTTAAAGGTTAAAAAGTTGTATAAAACGTTGGAAAACAGGAAGTGAAAAAAGTGAAAATTATTTTACTGTATTTTAACTGCCGAAAGTACAATTTACTAATCAGCCATCTTCAATCACTTGCGATTACATCAGAATTTAAAAAAAGTGCTAAAATTAGCATATTACCATCTCTCATTAATTTTTATACTATTATTTATATTTTATTTTTTAACTTTTATTAAACCTTAGAGTTGGTGTGGGGTCCAGTAAACCCCAAAAACTTTCTGCTTTAGCAGAATTTCTAAATGATGACAGCTGTTGTTTTTCATATCTTCCTAGAAATGATCACGGAATATTTTTTCAGTTTGCGCGGTCATGTCTGCGAAAGGTGTTGAGCCGTTGCCTTTCATATATCTTTCTCATTTATCTAATTTTCTCTCAAACTGGTGAGTCACCATCGTTTATTTTTTGTCTACGTGTGTTCCACTTGATTGTGAACAGTTATTATTAGTGGCTTTTTTGTTAACTTTTTATGGAAAATGTGCCATACTTTTACTATCATTTACATTATTGTATGCAAAGTTTGATCTAAGTTTAGTATCATTTACACCATTTTATGCAACGTTTACTCTATTTCATGTCAAATGTCGCAAAAATTTAAAAATGTCACTCACAGGATATGGTAGTGATGGTTCCGTAGACTTCCTGAATGATTTTCTTGAGGAAAGTGAATATACGCAGTATCAATGATTATGACTATAATGAGAAGAGTGACTATGATACATCCTCAAAATTTAGCGGCACTTTTTCATCGTTATTTTAAATTATGTGTTTAAATTGGGTAGATTCAAAAGCGGCAGTTCATCAGACAGAATCCACCAAAAAAAGATCTGC
>NW_003530510.1:0-1178 GCF_000181795.1 Trichinella spiralis
GAAAATGATAGGTTTTGGAAATTCAAATGTAAACCAGCCATATTTCAGAGGGGATGTGCAGGTGTAGGAAAGGGAAGTGCATATTTCCGCTCATTCGCTGATATTAATTACCAATAAAAAAGCTAAAATAAAAAAATGACGTAATTACCCATCGGGTGCCAGTTCATTCCTGAAAAACCCGTTGGTACAAAGGACATCTATAATTTCCCTCTGTAGTTGCGGCAGGGTGCGTCCATTTAGACACCATTTGTGCTCACTGCATAAATCTGCAGTTGGAAACATTAAATTACAGATTAAACTCGGTTACTTTACCACCAGTCAAAATAAAAATTAATTCAAAAACTTAAAATTCTCCATTAAAAACTTTACACTGATAATATATGCAATTTTTTTTAAGTATTACTTTTTTCACAAAATTCGCCAACAACCCAAACACATCACAAATACCTTCGTAAAGTGGATTTGCAACGGATCATCAGTGGAAAGACTGATGTTCAAACTTTTGGCCAAAAATTCCGGCAATGGATTACGATGGTAGGCCAAAAAGAGACCGATGGTGCTCAGGGGTGACATCGCGATGCCAATTTTGCATTGATAATACAAGTTCTGCAGTACGGGCACTTTGCGTAACAACAAGCCGTGGGCGAGGCTTTCTGCGGTCACGAAGCCGGGCTCCAAATGATTCACCGAACCCGGTTCGCCGCAAGCTGGTCTCAAGCTGAACGTCACGAAGCCTGTCAGTCAGTCTGACGCGATCAAGAAGTGAAAAAAAATTACCCAAACAATATAAGTAAGTATGATAATTACAATACTCGCGGAATCGATTGAACTTGTCAATGAAGGCGTGCAATTAGATCGAGTACTAAGAGTCCGGTTGAAATCCACATCACCCATACATTAAAAATAGAATTCAGGCATAAGTTTGAGAACGTTATGCTCAATATTGATTGCAGTCAGTAACAATTAAAAGAAAAAAAAGAAATGCATCCGCAAAAGATAAGATCCAGAAGGAACAAGTACATAAATCATACCAAAGCGTGCAATTGAGGTCCAGTTATTGAAGCGGAAAAAAAGGAATACTAATGCAAAAACACGTTCTCCGCAGTCAGCCGGAATGATTGAAGGAAAGCTTTGACATTATATGGTCACGTGAGACAAAACAAGAAAACCAATCAGCA
>NW_003530511.1:0-1132 GCF_000181795.1 Trichinella spiralis
GAAATGCCGGTAACTGTTTTGCCCAATATTCAATTGTACCAATGTGGGCGCTTCGAAGCGGGAACAAAACAAACAAATCAGCTTAAAATTATGAACTACTTAATTTTTACATTTTTGTCCAAATTTACCGGGAAGTGCTTTTTCAATTGTTTGAATACGAAAATTTATTGTATGATAATCAAGCTGTATGAAAAATGTAGTGGAGGAGAAAAGTTTATATTCATCGAAACATTTCAGTTGATGCTCAGAATTTTTGGATAAATCAACTTTCTGATCAATGAGAAGCACGTTTCAGCCAATGTTCAATTTCATAGACGATTGTTATTGTGATTTATGAGGGGGGGAAAAAAAAAAAAAAAGAAATTCATTGGCCCCCCCACCCGATGGAAAAATGTCTACGACACTGCGTGTTCCCAGACCGTCTCCGATTCTGGTACTGACGTCAGCCCAACGTTGCTTAACTTCGCAGATCGGGCGGGATGCGGTGCTTTCAACGTGGTATGATCGTAGACATTTGCTAAATGAATCAACAATCCTTTTAAGACCACAGTGGCCGTAAATACCATTTCCAATATCATCGGTGCAGTTTTGGCACATTTTTTACAATTGGCCTGGTAGAACTTTTTATGTTATCAATTTCTATTTGGTCACTGCATTGCCAAAACAACTCCAGCCAAATAAATCCCAACAAAGCGATTACTTTGAACGTCGAACACGAGCCGAGCACCATTTCACATTCAACAGCATGAAATATCAATTTATTACACGGGGAACAAGTGATAAATTATCCATCGTATATGCATAAATCCAGTACTGTGGAATCCGCCAATTTCAATTGTACAATGTTTGGCGCTTCAAACGGAACAAACAAACAAAACAGCTAAAATTATGAACTACTAATTTTAACATTTTGTCCCAAATTTTACTGGAAGTGCTTTTCAATTGTTTGAATACAAAAATTATTGTATGGATAATTCAAGCTGTTTGAAAAATGGAGTGGAAGGAGAAAGTTTATATTCATCGAAACATTTTCAGTTGATGCTAAGAAATTTGGGATAAATCAACCTTTCCTGAATCAATTGAGAAAGCACATTTCAGCCCAATGTTTAAATTTTCATAAACGATTGGGTTA
>NW_003530513.1:0-1067 GCF_000181795.1 Trichinella spiralis
AAATTCACCATACTTTTCTAAATGTAAATCAACAAATATTATTTGTTTGAAAAATTTATGTTATTATATCTGAATAAATATATAAATGACTGCTGTTTTAAGACTGAAACAACAAGCGCCATATGCGCTTCTTATATTTATAGAACAAATAAGCACATTAGCACTTCATTGCTAAAAATAAAGTAAAATTTTGACAGCACTTTACATGCCGTGTACTTATTATCACTGATCACACACTAATTAAGAAAGTTTACTTGTTTTTTTTTCTCTTCACAAATCTTATTTCTTTACAAATCTGTACAGATGATTTTTACAATTTTTCAACCAATTCGAAACAATGTCAACTTTTGAAGAAGTTAATTTTATCATTCAGAAATTGAATGTATTATTAAAATTGCAATTTATTCAATAAAATAATATTCAAAACTGAAATTTAATTTAATATTTTGTATAATTGATACGAAATGGAATTAATTCAACAAAGGTGATTAAAATTTAAAAAAAAAGTAGATAAATATGCAAAAATTACTGTTCTGACTTGGCTGAACCCACGGTTGAGGTGGAAACTGTGCTGAATTGAACGCTAATCCCATTTCAGCAGACACTGGCAAAACTGACAAGGATGATATGAAATTCAAAGAGGCGGATGATGATTTCGCGCTAATATTGCCGTCGCTCTTGTCGGTCCCGTTGAGTAAATTTTCATCATGCAAACCGTGGACAACAGTCGACTTAGCAGCGGCCAGTGTGGTAGAACTGTCAGTTTTCGTTGAAATTGAAGCCTTTTGTAATTGTTGCTTTTCATTTGCATCATCCGACGACGAACTGAAAACACTTTTGGACGGTTTGTTGATGATCGCATCCACTCCGAAGGTTAACATCTTGCCTGGAAAGTTGACCGACTTGACGACGTTGGTCATCGTTGTGTGCAGTATTGTTATAGTTATAAATTATATTAATAATTGTATTCACCGTATAAAAAGTGAACGAAGGAAGAAGATTCACAGTCAATCTCTGTTTCTTCTCAGTGAATGAAAACGAGGAAATTTTTCAGTCGCCGTTTGGTG
>NW_003530514.1:0-865 GCF_000181795.1 Trichinella spiralis
AATTTCAAGTCTCTTCTAGCTGAAAATTCAACAAAATTGACGTAATAAATCTGTTGATCTTTCTTTATTTGAAAGTGTTAGGATTAACATCACAATGCTCACAGTAGCTGCGCAGATGTTCATTGCAGCATATCTTTCTACACTTTATGCAGCTAGATCTTACTTTTTTGTCACGTTTTCTTCCCCAAAAGACGCATCTTCTATAGATGTGTTTTTCATCTTTGCTTGCTTCTGACCGCTCGGTTGACGTCGCTGTTCCTATTTGTTCAATCGCTTTCCTTACTGTGTAAGGAAGGGATTGCGGGGGACTGGCCGCCCGTTTCTGAAGAACGATGTCCACTAAATTTTTGCCACACTCCATTAAAATTAATCTTCTACGCTGCGACTTTCAGGCGTTCCAATCTGGATTTTTGCATGTCCGAATAACATATGTTGCTAAACCTGCGCAATCTAAAGTAGTGAACCAATAAAACCATTGGCCACCGCCGGCCATCAAACAGATTTATTACGTCAATTTTTGTTGAATTTTCACCTATAAGAGAACTTGAAATTTTATTTTCAATAATGAAATTTTAATCCAAATACATAAAAAATAAATAAATTTATAGATACCTGAAAATCAAAAAAAAAATGTGGGATATCGATTTCCTGCTCAACACTTTTCCATATGTTTATGTTAAAACTATAGAAAAGGATTAATAAGCGAAAGTCTTTTCGGAACCAAAGCAAACTCACTATAGACCTGAGATTGGTATCAGATATGTGCAAAATAGCGTGCTCTAATCAATATAGCATTTCATATCACGAATGTTACAAAATTAACGCCCGCTATTAAAATAACTGTAAAAGACGATTTTTTAACCAA
>NW_003530515.1:0-595 GCF_000181795.1 Trichinella spiralis
TCGTTCGCCTTATTGATGATTGTACTCAGTTTTAGTTTGAGGCCTTCCGTGACTTCAATCACTGCGTTTGGATTGGAAATTTCACAGCATACCAATATCAAATGCCAAACATTAAATTTGATTTTTATGCGTTACTATTTTTTGGAATAATTTTTGCAAAATAATATTTCATGGAACAACATAGATGTATGAACATCCGCAATGAAAACATCATGCATTTTGCCGGACGGGACAGTTTTTCATTTTTAAGTTGTACTCTTTTACCAAGGCACTTTATAATCCATATTGAGCATAATTTCTCAATATATTCTCTATGAAGAATTTTCAACATGACATGATAACTGACTTAACAAACGCCAAATTTCCGTACAATTAAAAGTGATTAAATACATCCTCTACGCATTGTTTATCAGTTCTTAAAATATGGCCTTTCGAACATTACCTTTGCAGTAGCTAACATGCACTTTCAATTGACCATAAGCAAGCTTTTGCTCGCAAATTTTTCACTTGAAATTAGATTCATTTGAGCTACTTGGTTTTCTGACTTTGCAAAATTTTCATACCAGCGTAAGTGCGCATTGTCTACGTCAATTTA
>NW_003530516.1:0-530 GCF_000181795.1 Trichinella spiralis
AGTTGCTTGTTTTGGTTTTAATTCAAACTGCAGCTGGGACAATTTATCACTTGTTGACTTTCCCTTTGTATTAAAATCGCCTTTACCAACATGTGTGACGAGAAACGCGAACAATGTTTGACAAAGGCATATGCGAGAAATCAAGCGTAAAATTAAGTGAAATTGCGAGCTAACGCGTAACGTTAGCATTAGTACCCGGAAATTGGAAGTGTTGCTACAACATTCCAGATTTTTCAAACAGATTATTCACTATTCTAACATTACACCCGGAAGTTAATATCCAATCTTGATAAATTTCAACAGGCAGCACATTTATTTACAAATAGTGAGAGCAGATTTATATATCAGGAGGGAAATCGGTGCATTTGGCATAATCGATGCTTTGTATTAGAGCAATTTCTAACAAATGGATAAGCGCATCTTATACATAATTCTTATATAATTGCCAGCTAAAACGAAATTTCTCTGATGAACTCAGATAAATAAAAGTAAAACATTTTGAAAGCGGAATGAAAGTGATGGGACAGCAC
>NW_003530517.1:0-934 GCF_000181795.1 Trichinella spiralis
CTGTGAGTCGTAGCACGTCAGGCTATATGACTTTCCTCATGTTTTACCATGCTGCATCGGAATACCGGCGACCGAAGAGAGTCAGTCAGGGTCATAGTCCTATTCAAGTACAAACAGAAGACGTTCACTAGTGGCGCAGACACATAGACCAGTTAAGAAATCGTTATTGTATCTGATGAGTAATATCCCTGTGCAGAAAAGATTGATTCACAGAAAAAAAAAGCTAGAAGAGAACCTTTAACAACTGAATGTCCACTTGAGGAAAATGCAGCAGTCGTCACAACACCAAAAGAAGAAAGTGAGGCAGCGTCACAATCACCTGATGCTGCAAGTGTGGGACAACAACGATCGTCTACGCGAGAAAGAAGACCGCCACAACGGCTCAAGGACAACGAATGTTAAGGGGAAAGGGATGTAATGAATTGCGATGTCATGCTATCAAAAATATATACAAAAAGAGTACTCAAGAACATATTACAGTAGGTGCAGTAGTTTTCCACGTCACCAGTGTGCATGCGCAGGTTGGTTCCGGCGTTCTCTCCTTGTGCATTGCCTCTCTGTATGTGCATTGTCTGTGTGAGCGATCCCATGTGCATGATACATTAGCTGGGTTGTGTGGAGACAATTTAATAAAAGTATCTGATTCTAACACTCATTTTTTATTTTTACATATTCGACGCATTTTACATCACAGTATTTTTTATTCCGAAGAGATGTTACCGACTTTCAAATTAGATACGAGTTTTGATATGTGATTTACCACAACTTTAATGAACTATGCAGATATAGCTCCCATTCATGTGCATATTAATAAGCAACTGCTCACCAGATGCTTGAGTGTTTATTGTTATATCGAGAGATCAGATGATGACTGCCCCGTCAAATCTGTTTGTGACTTTCTACTTATCTGCCACTCATATTTATTATTCTCGAC
>NW_003530518.1:0-723 GCF_000181795.1 Trichinella spiralis
CTGCATATCTTAGAAGAGCTGGATACTGCTTTTTCAGTATTCCATTTTTTAATCCAAAAAATTACTAGCGTACTGTAATTGTCTTGTATATCATCAAATAAGTTTATTAAATAATGCTAATTTCGAAATTCTCATTTTTTATGTTATTCTGGTTGGTTTTTTGTACAATAGCCCTTCATCCGTGTTGGTCGTTGAATGCCGTACTTTGCTATGCTTTAGCGTTGCGCGGGGCTTTATATGCATTGCACGTATTAATTAACGTGGCATGGTTACGTTATCCATAGCGTAGCGCTTGTTCGCTTGATTAACGTGGTTAGCTCATGCCTGGGCAAAGCGTTGAAAGAGCACTGCTGAGCTATGAATTGTACGTCTAATGTGTGGAGCGGGTTGTGGTGAATATTCACAAAAACACACACAAGATGAAACTGATATGAGTCATTGGTTTTCTTGTAATTACTAATCGTTCAACTCATGAAATAAAAAAGTACATCTCAGTAATTTGCCCATAAATGATTTGCGCTGCATATCTTAGAAGAGCTGGATACTGCTTTTTCAGTATTTCCATTTTTTAATCCAAAAAATTACTAGCCGTACTGTAATTGTCTTTGTTATATCATCCAATAAGTTTATTAAATAATGCTAATTTCGAAATTCTCATTTTTTATGTTATTCTGGTTGGCTTTTTGTACAATAGCCCTTCATCCGTGTTAGTCGTTGAATGAC
>NW_003530519.1:0-881 GCF_000181795.1 Trichinella spiralis
GGGGGCGGAACAAAATTCTTTGGCAATACCCTGAATTTTCTTTCCAAAAATCCATACATATGGATAGACTAAATTGTTTTGCGACACTGCATGGAAAACAGCCTTGAGCTCAGTACGTGGAATAAGTGGCTTCTGAAGTTGGCACATTGCCAATGTGAATACACAGTGAATTCGTAAATCTGAAACATTCTTCAAATGCAACTGGCATGCGGACGATTCAGCAAATGGAACAGCTTTGGTATTTCAGTGAAAGAATCATCAAAAATTTGATGCTTCGCACAATATTTCTTGCATTTTAGCGATCGAATTTTCCATAATTTTTAAGAAATTTTAATTTGATGGAAGTTACTTTAAATCGACAGGAAATGGAAATAAAACATCCTTCTATACCAACTCTATATTAATTTCTCCCCTTTATAATGGACTATTGATATCCATTTTTTTTTTCGTGGCCCCCCCCCCCCATTGATCAAATCCGGTTTGGACCAACGGATGGCCTCCCTATATTTTTATTTTGTTAAAAAAACGGCATATCCCCTCATTATTGGGGGGGGACATCCTTTTCATTTATTCCAATAAAATTTTCTGTGATATTTAAACCCTAACGGTTCTATGAAAGGAATTTTTTCCCCTTACAACACTCCCCCGGAATCCCCCCCTAATGGAAAATGAACTGGGAAAATGGGGGCCCCCCCAGAATCGTTGAATTTTTTCCAGAAAAATTGAATAAAAATAAACTCCCTTTTGCCGAATGGTGGAGAATTTTTTACGAATAAAAGGGAAACCCCCCCCCCTGGGGATGAAAAAAATGGCATTTTTTCCAAAAATTTATTATTTTTTTGGAGACAAAATTCCCTTAATTTTCTTCGTGGGAGGGGGGG
>NW_003530520.1:0-2240 GCF_000181795.1 Trichinella spiralis
CAGCCAAATCCCAACAACAGGCCAGCGCAAAAGCCGCCCACTAAAAAGCTTTCTCGCTTCAAAAATCTTTTCATCTGTAAATAATGATGATCAAATTGACAAAATTCAAACCATTAACGATCAAAGCAAACCTTCGACAAGTTAGCATTATTCTGGCGCAAACGTTCTTCCATCATATCCAGAGCTTCCTTTGCCTTCTCGTCCAGTGCATCGAAGTCCAAAACGCCGCCTTTTCTTTGTAATGCCATCTAAACGGACGCAATAGATCAAAGAAAAAATCATATACAGAACAATATTGATATAAGGGATACAAGTATTAATAAACTTTTAAAATTTTTTTATAACAGTTCATCAAATAGCCGCAATTGCTTACCAAAAATATAATTAAACTTCCGCCAACAGCCAATGCAATCATTTTCCCATATTTGGTGCCACAATAGCCGGTTATGCTTAAAAAATGTACACATTTTAGACGTGTTTCGAGTGGTATTTTTGAAATGCAGCGTACAATCCGGAAGCTGTACCCAGAACAATTTTTTTCCACACTGGTGAATTCGTGACTGAGCTAATCTGCTTGCTAATGGAATTACACATCTTTGCACGTATGCAACAAATATTTGCAAATTAATAAACGATCGTTCTAAACAAAATGATTGATAGGTACATTAAAATTTGACAATATGAAGAGCCAAATATGATTAAACGTACAAACTTTTTAAAAGAATGTGAAAGTGTTTTTGAAAATTGTTATTTTAATAAAATAAAATTTTTATTATGTTGTGCTAGGATTTCATTTTCCCAACATAGAATCTTTACAAAATCAATTATGTACAGTAGATTTTGAAAAGTCGATATATGTATACATTTGTGAAAAGATTGAATAAAGCATTATGTAGTAACCTGAAAATCAAAAAGTATACTAATGATGTTATGTTTGACGGTTGATGAAAAATCAAACTTGTGCATGTTTTTGAACGAATTGATTGTGATAATAAACATTTTGTATTCCAATTTCGTTTAAAATGAAAAAGCGACAAAGTTCAAAAGCACACCACTTCGATTATATTAAGAATAAAAAATAAATAAATACTAAAAATATTGCGACATGTGATTAATTGTCAAATTTGATTATGTTTTGATAAAATGAAAAGATAAGAAAAGAAGAATTTTCACAATGTTATACACAATTTGTTCGGCAAATTTCAGTTTCAGTTAACCTTGTTACCGTTGTGGCGAAAAGTTGACCCATAGCATACAGATGATTAGAAAGCTATTTCAAGATGGTTGTTTTGATATGATTAATTGATAAATTGAAAAAAGTGAAAAATTGTCAACCGGTAGTGAATTCGTTGTTACACACCGACTTGACAATGGTTTAAAGATTAAAAAAGCGATCAATGCTTTAAATTTAAACAATTTGAGTTTTAAACGTGAAATGTTTAAAAGTTCTTTAAAACCATTTTTCACAAGTGCAATTGGTAAATCGATCAGAGTGACAGAACAGTGTTGGAAGTGTGAAGTGTCGAGTGACCATGGATTCAGTGAACCAGAGCTTGGAAAATTTTTTATCCGCTTTCAATTACCATTTGACTGCGCCGTTCAAGGCGACGAAAAAGCGAGCCGAGATCACTTACGCGGAATGGGTGAAAATGGTGAAAAATTATTCAGAAGATTTGGCCGACTGGGCGACCGAAATGGCAATGGTTGGGAATCAAATTTTCGAGAAAAAGAAACGGATGCTCGAATCGGTGCCCCAGATGTCGATGGAACCACGAACCACACGACTGTTGTTCGAGATGCACTTGTGGAATGCGGTGTGTTTGTTGGGGATGATTTGGTTCCTGGCATTCGGGACCTGTCCTCAAATGGGCTACCTGCAGGCGCAGGTTCGACACAGCATCCTGTGGTTTTTGGGGAAGTGGGTTGTTGGTGACCGACTTGATATTACTTGACTCATGAATGGTTCAACTGGCCAAAAAAAAGAACGACTATGGCATTTGTTGAACAAATACAACATGATCGACAATGATCATGGAACGAATGCGCACGTGAATTGTCGTTTCTTCGCATTAAATGTACAAATTTCTGGTGCCGAATCTTCCAATATTTTACCACTGCTGAAATGTCACCTTCATTTGCTTATTTAAAAATTAATATATTATTTTCAAAAATTCCTTACCAATGTGTACGTTGAGCGATTTTAGTGTTGCTATCAATCGTGAAAAGTTCCAGCTTTTGGA
>NW_003530520.1:2250-9030 GCF_000181795.1 Trichinella spiralis
GGCTACTGCAGGCGCAGGTTCGACACAGCATCCTGTGGTTTTTGGGGAAGTGGTTGTTGGCGCCGTACTTGATGAGCATGTACTTCAAAAAGTTCACCATGCCCGAAGAGGAACGTCGTTGGTATTTGTTTTTCGGTGCCAGTGTGATCGGCTTTTTGGAAGGCATCACCTGCCCCCACTATCCGTCAATAATTGCTCATCCGCCACCGTTTTTGTGGTCTTTGTCCATTGCCAGCGTGCTGTACTTCATCGACAATTACAACGTAGGGGAAAGTCAGTTGAATTTTTCCATCTTCTCGGCTGTGTTCAATGCAGTCATCAGTGTATTTTGGATGATCAGTTTTGGCCAGTTGCGCCTGTGGTATGTGATCATAATGATCATGCAATCGATGGTGCAAGTGATATTTGTACATTTGGAATTGCAATCGCTGCGTCAGAAGAATTTCATCCCAATTCAATGTCAAATGACCAGCACGCTGTTTTCCATTGGACTTTATTTGATCAATCGTCGATTGATCAGCTTTTAATTTTCTCAATGTAGTTGTTTAATTTCACAATTTTCTCTTCTGCTGTAAAAAGGCTTATTTTCTTCTCACCTCATTTACTTCACTATTAACAACATATCTACCTTCTCACTTGACCATTTTTCTTTCCAATGTGATGCAAGACAGAAACTGTTCCACTATTGTTCATTTCAAATAATCTATAAATAAATGATTAATTAATATTGAGTTTATTGGTTTTTTCTTGAATTAAGTTCTACTTGAATTATATTTGAATAAAATAAAATCATACAATAATATTTGACAAACGGGATGAAATTGTTCCACAAGAGAAGTGGAAGTTGTCCACTTCTCGGATAATCAGAGTGTTTGATTTGGAAAAAAATTTAAAATAAGAAAAAAAGGAAAACTAGCACAACAAAACGGCATGATTGTTATAAGTTGAAGCCAAACAGGGGCACCAGACTGCTGTTGTCCAAGCAGGCGACAATTTGCACAACAAGCGACAGACAGATAAATCATCTCAGACGAATGCAGATAAAAAAAATCTCTTCATCTGATTTCAAAAAATTCAACCGTACCATGCAGAGCGGCTTGCAAGATCAATTGGTGACCCAAAATTGGCGTAGCTTAGCAAAGAATTGTCGCATGTTTGAACGACAATTCATCAAACCAACAACACGAGATTGCAATTCTGCAGATCCAGTTGCATGAAAGGCAAAACAAGAAAAACTTTATCACCA
This sequence comes from Trichinella spiralis, assembly GCF_000181795.1. Classification (NCBI taxonomy): domain Eukaryota; kingdom Metazoa; phylum Nematoda; class Enoplea; order Trichinellida; family Trichinellidae; genus Trichinella; species Trichinella spiralis. The sequence continues at coordinate 3,497 of NW_003530520.1, forward strand.
TCTACATCTATTCCAATCGTGTAAAATTATTTTAATCAGATGCAGATTAATCTGAAGAAAGAAGGTCTATTTATTCCTCCTATAATGGTTTGTGGTTTAATTTTGAAAAGAAAAATCAAATTCAAACTAAGCGAACAGAAAATCTCAAACAATGAAGTTCTTATGCTTTGCAAGAAAAAAGAAATTATTAATAATTTGTGATTCCACTTAACAAATTACCTTGTATGCAAAGTTGTGAAGTTTACAATAAAAATAAACAGAAAATTGGCAAATTTTCAAAAATTATCAAACAAAAAGCAGTGATTTGAAAATTAAAGCCCTGTACAACAACCTTGAAACTTATTATCATCCCCAATGCTGGCTGGCTAATTCATAAAAAACCATCTCAATGAGAAATTTTATTCTCAATAATCTATGCAAAATGTTGAATTGAACAATTTGAAAAATTTGTGAATAAAAAGTGAAAAAAAATTTCAATTTTTAAAAAAGAAATAAATTGCATTCACCGGAAAATTTGGTCAAAACTTGAAACGTAGCGAGTTCAATCAGGCCGTATTAAAATTAATGGCTTGAAATTCAAAATTGAAACACTTCAGTCGCTTGGTCATAAATTTTGAAAACATCAAAAGTTGAAACACACTTACTGTTGATAATAATCATTTAAAAAGTGAATGAAAAAATTATAAAAAATTCAAAAAACAAATTCAACAAAGAAGTAATAAACTATACGTACGTAGTATATGTATAGAAGAAAAAAATATGATTCACACCATTGCATGAAACTACATGCAGAACAGTTGCATTGATAACAGAAATTTTGTTTCATGTTGCACAATGAGAAACACTGTGATAAAATTATTGAAATAATAAATAAAATAATATATCTCAAAAATGGATGAAAAGAAATCGTACAGAGAACAAGATGATGAGTTATAAAAGAAAAGATATGAAAAATACCAAACAACCCCCGTTTGTGCTTGGATAAAATGGAAAAAATGAAGAGAAAAAGCAACTACAAAGGGAATTTAAAAAAAAATAAAAATAATAAAGAACAAAAATTCCAACAACAAAAACGGCAACGCCCAAAAAGCACCCTCATAATCTGACCGATATTACGCAAGCTTGGTCAAAAGAAAAAGTGGAAATACAGACGAGACAGCTAGCTGTCTGTCAATGGAATAACCAATTGCCGCCCTCAAGCACGACAATTGGCTTTTTCGATGAACTGCTGACCTGGTACATTTGCTCAACATTTTGAATATATATATATAAGAGAACTGAGAAAATGCACAACATCCATCCCCACAAATTCTTAGAACTTAGAAACAAAAAGACAAATACTTCCATATACATATTCATCTGTAAAACAGTGGAAATGGCAAAAGAGGTACTTGTTGCTACTTGTTTTTCCACTGCGCTCAGCTGTTTCACGCTTCTGTCCTGTTTGGTACTCGGACCGACCATATACACGCAGATCAACGACATCTGGCTTGAATTGGATGTAGAAATGGCTGAATTCAAAGTAAGTTACCAGCCATCAATATGAAAAATTGTGCAAAGATGAAACTGTTATATGAATAAGAAGCATATTATTTTACTTGTTTAATGTATTATTTTCACTAATGCCGCTGCTTCTTGTTGTTGTAGGCCAATTCAGATTTGCTTTGGAAAGAGATGATCACGATTGATGAAGCCAGACACAAACGACAAGCCGGCTACGGAAGCTTCTTCCCAACCGCGGACACAAGACCGACCAAACCAAACCCCAGCATTGGTGCGCTTGCAGATATTTTTGTTTTCTTTCTTTCTTTTTTGCAATTCACATTCAAGTGATGCTTGGATTTTCAGGCACCGGCTATCCGAAAGAATCTGTATTACCATCAATACCACCGTCGATGGTGATTCCGGATACCGCTGCCGGACAAGCCGGCTACATTGTGCCGAATATTGGACAAGAATTTCAACACAACCAACAGAAAAGCTCGACAAATCAACAAGATAAGTCGGATCGAAATTTGCAAGCTGAATTCGATCGTTTGCCTGGCGACACTTGGGATGAGCTGTGCGAAAATTGGGTACGTTCGGGCAAAGCTGGACGACCGGGTTCGCCGTGCAAGTGCAGTTGTTCAAAAGCGAAGAAGTGCCCAGCAGGACGTCCCGGACCTCCTGGACCGCCTGGCATTCCTGGATCCGACGGCACAGCCGGTCTGCCCGGCCAGCCTGGCAAAGATGGCGAAGATTCGACCACAGAGCGTACAAATTTGGTCGGATGCATCAGGTGCCCAACTTGCGGCGCCGGACCACCGGGACCCCCAGGAGTGGAAGGTATGTCGCTTTGATTGGAAGTATTTCATTTTGTGATCAGAAAATAGAAGAAAAAAAAGCAAGACAAGACAAACGCGAACAATGTTAAAATTATCCTTCATCACAAATTCAAATGACATCGTTGCAGGAGCACAAGGTCTTGCCGGTTCACCGGGCCGTCCTGGAGCACCCGGAGTCGATGGACAACCTGGACCACCAGGTCCACCAGGAAATCCAGGAATGAAAGGCCCGACAGGAGCCGTCGGCCCGAAAGGAATACCAGGACTGAATGCCAAAATGTTCGTTCCACGTAAAGGCAACAAAGGAAAACCAGGACCAATTGGCCCAGCAGGTGACAAAGGACCTCGCGGGCATGATGCACCAAATGGTCGACGGGGAGACGTTGGTCCCCAAGGACCCCCTGGACCACAAGGACCCCGCGGAAGTATGGGACGTCCTGGTATGGTCGGCATACCTGGCAATCCAGGACCAGATTCGTTGTACTGCCCGTGCCCCGCCCGAACACCACGTCCAGGAAGCAGTGAAAATGAAGGAAGCAGACCGACCGAAACGAAACCAAGCCAACCGCACGGTTCATCAGGCGCTGGAGGTTACGGTGTTCCAACCGGGGTTCCGTCGTTCAATCAAGAATACGGAGCCGGCTCAGAGCCCGTCGTTGCATCACCATACAGACGTCGCAAGAAAGCTCGTGTGTAAACAAATATGAAGTAATTAATATGAATTAGATTTATCTAACAACAATAACAATTATTATTATTACAATTACAATTGTAATTGTTGTTAGATCGGTTGAAATAAAATTTACAGACAAAAATTTTCATGTCCATTTCTGTTTCTGAACAAGCAATCTAACTGCAAAAGATAATGAAAAATTCAAAGCATAAATCTTATGGAAAACTGCTGAAATTATTGAAAAATAAAATTCCAATTCTCACCCATATTTTAACCAAAATAGAATAAAGAATAATTATCTAAAATTGCAAACTTTGTATGATAATAATAATAATTATTATTATTAACAATAAAAAAAAGCATTTCGTGCAACTGCTTGCAAAGCAAAGCTTATTTCTTTTCAAATTTCAGAAAAAATCAACTAACCTGTTTCAATTGTAAAAAGTGTAATTTTGCCACTTGTATCTAGTAGCTATTTGTGTATTCGACATAAAGCAAGCAACTGAAAATGAACACAATTATGTAGGCCAAACTATTTTTGTCTTTTGTGAATCTAAAAAAAACGTTGTTGATAAAAATAATGAACTTTATTTTCACCCAACTACAAAAATACAAATCATTATAACCGAAACCCTTTTCCTGAATCACAAAAAAACCTTTATCCATGTGAAAAGCATAAAAAATATTACTACTACCAACACCTAAAATGATAATAATTCCGATAACCCATCATAAGAAATTACACCTTCAAGTAGGCTTTCATGCAATGACTGAAAACTGGCTAAAGTAATCGCTGGCCAATTTTTGCTTTTTGAACGAAATATTGAAAACTGGATGCGTCTTTTCCTAAAATAAATCAAACAAGCAAACATGTAAATTAATATACATGTTTTATTTTTAAAAAACAGATATCTTACCAGCAAATTTTTCGAAGAACCAACAACAAACGGTTCTTCTTCTTCAGTATCAAAATGCTGCGCAATAGAAAGTCCACTGAGTGTGTAGCAAGTGTGATAATAATCACGATTCCTTGAACAATTGAAAAATTAAAAAAAAACTAATTTCTATTTTGTGAATAGTCTGACTTTCCGGGTTTGTCGATCAAACCTCCGTACGGATGTTGGCAGCAGAGCAAAATGTAATTCTGCAACGCTCGTCTGTCGAAACTGAACTTCGACGTCGACGATCCTATTTTACAGCAGCAATTTAGACAAATTTTGTCAACAAAATTTCAAACAATTCAAAACACACCGGTGGCTATTTCAAATTGATTGACAATTTGAAAAGATGCGGCTTGCCAAAATGAATAACAACCATCCACCAGTTTGTTCGTTCTGCCGTTGAATCCACCTTCGAATTGCATCTGTCTACTGGCGAGCCATTTCTACAACATTGATTCTTAATTTTCAAATTCATCCATCATTTTCATACTGTAAGCAAAATTGCTTCACAAAAAAGAGAATAAAAATAGATAAACAAATAGGGTTGACTTGATAAATTTAAATTAATTTCAACGCACTTTAACACTCGGCGCGTGGCAAAGCTTCTCACGACCGAGCAAAGCCAAACCGGCAATACCGCAGAATGTGTAGCCACCGTGCGCTTCGCATCCCGGCGATGCGGAAAAACCGCCCTCGTATGTTTGACAGCCGATCATCCATTCGGCGGTTTTGTCGAACAACTTTTCGTTGTAGATGTTGGTAATTCGAGCCACCGCTGCGGCACAATAAGCCCCGCTGAATTGACGTTGATAAATAAAATGTTCAAAAATACAATGCCCACAAAACGATCAAATTACTCATTACCGGATATCAATTTCACCATCTTCGTGCATTGAAAAACTGCCATCAGGTTGTTTCATCAAAGTTAGAAAAGAAAGCAGTGCTGGACTGAAAATTAAAGGAATTTTTTTTGAAATACATGAAAAACATTTATTCCTAAAACCAACACACCGATCGATAGCTTGATAAGCTTCTTCTGTTCCAACAATGCAAAGAGCCATGACAGCCGCGTAAGTGGTAGCCAAGTGGGCCATTTGACCCGGACCGCCTGTAAATTTAAATTTGCACTGCAATTTCGTCAAAAATCAAAAAGGCAAAAAGCACACCTCCAAAACCGCCAGTAGGAGACTGACAAGTTTTCAGAAAGGCAATGATTCTGAAAAAAAAGCACCACCATTTTCACAGCTTTTTTCAATTTGAAAAAAAAAGATTTAACGCATCACTTTTTTGACGTTTCGATTGACAAAGGTTCTTGCAACAGTTCCAAACTCTGCACTATCCAATAAACTATCCAAGTTCGACTGGCGTCCAAACTCTGCATGCGATGAAAAGAGATAAAACACTTGGATGAGAGGATGAGTTTGGATTAATTTTACAAAAAATGAACAAAAAAAATACCGCGTAACCAGAGTGGAGCTGTTCAATTCCACTGCGCAAATATTTCGCATGCTCTTCACGAAGCAATTGTGGAACGCTAAGAATAAAAATTGAATACAAATTCAATTACATTATTTTTTCAATCCCAAATCACAACTG
>NW_003530520.1:9889-11137 GCF_000181795.1 Trichinella spiralis
CAATTCAGCTACACTTCGAAATTAATTCATTGAAAAAATTGAAATTTTATGCAAACTAAAACACTCACTATTTTGCCATCTAACATTATTCTGTGAATTTTATATGTAACACAGTTTCTATTTCACACATGCAATATTTTATGATTTATACTTAGTTTAAGGAAGATTTATTGCATCAAACTCAACAAAAAAAATTCACATGTATTTTGATACAAAGCAATAATTGTAAAAATGCTGAGTCGCTGGTCACTATCGTACATTCTGCTGTGATTATTAAACTGCAAACTTTTGACCCATTTTTTGTTCTTTTTTTATTGATGATAATATCCACCGTTACGTGAGAAAAAACTAATAAGAAAATCGTATCGGTGACAAAAACTCTGCTCAAAGATGAAAATGGAGAGGGAAGATATTTTCTCCTCCTACCGCCTGGCAAGCATGCAACAGATCAATCATCTAGTGGCCACAGACGTGAGAATGGTCAACTCATGCTGCAAGCCTAAGTTTGGAAACCTGACGTAGGTCAACTGCAGCTGTTCTATGATACAGCATTCACAATGCTAAAAAGCATGTCCTTCATGTACATTTATTAATTCACCGAAGATTTATTTCATTATCAGGTGCGAGAAGATCACATTTCAATCAAATGCAAAGTTAGCTTCGCTTTGACACGAAGCAAAATATTCTGAACAGAAGTCTTTTCAGCTAATTTTAGATTGCTTACTATAAAGAACTTCACTCAATTTGCAGGCAAATTGCATTCATAATTATCAAAATTTGCGCAGACACAGTTAAGCTTATTAATTATCATTTTCATTCACTACTTATTCATACCTGCACAGAGTTTGGGAAAATAGAACAAAAATTGCAAAGAAATTTTTTGAAGATAATCATCAACTGCCAATGACTGGTCAATTGTAACAATCAAAGCAACGAATAGGATAGTGACCAGGAATTGCAGCTGCAGTAATTGGTCAGTTTTTTGGCTCATTGTAATGTTAGGTCAAGTGATATACATTTTATATTCGAGAAATTGTCTGATTATCAGTATAAGCATTTGTCGACATTCTGCACGACTGCAAAATAAGAAAACATGTCATTTCTAAAAGGAGAAAACGATTTGCCAGCACTCTGCACGACAAGCAACACTGCTGAATTTGACATGAACTATCAGGTATGAAATACATGCAATATGTTTTACAATAATTTATGTTTTCTTTTATTGAAGAAAATTAACAAGTATCAGAA
>NW_003530521.1:0-1396 GCF_000181795.1 Trichinella spiralis
TTGAAAACCAACTGTGAACACTGTATTTTTCGGTAATCTATACTAATAATATCATCATTGATATCAGATCAATTATCATATCTTCGCACGTTTCACTTGCACAGTTCTACTTATCTATAATTATTAATCTTACTGTAGCATATGTCCACTACTAATGATGTTATTATAATTTTACTGTCCAATCTTTGTACTGGTGCGGAAAAATTTGTTAAAATCTTTAATATATTACCATGATTTGTCCAATACATGGAACACTCAACGCTGCTCTTTGTCTACTATCATAAATAAAATGATTTATAAATAAAATTAAATTTTCACAAAACGAACGTAAAAAATTTGACGCTTTATAAAATTGAAAGTGCAAATAAATAATTACCATGACATGCAAGTAAATTATAATTATCAGAACAAAACCTATTCCATATGAATAAGCAAATTAAAATGTCACTATACCTCAGTTCAAGTAAAGTTTGTACGGAGCCGTTTTCACTCCAACATCGGATGAGTGTGTGATCACCAATGAACAATGTGCCATCTTTGCCAACAGCTAGTGCCATTGGAAAATAAAAAGTTGATTCATTTGGAGGAACCTCGCAAAACGGACAATCCAAAGAACGCTTATCACCATTTCCAAGTACAGTGGTTAATACTGGATCTTCTTCTTTCAAATAAATAACAGATCCATCTCCTTTTTCCAAAACTCCTAAACAATCGCAAAAATAATTGAAAAACAGTATTATAATAAATCATATATATATACCGTTAGAAATATCAAGGTAATGATGGATGTTCAAATTCCAACCACCAATATCACTACTAGGAGTTCGAATTCCACTCAGTTTTACTCGTTCATTCCACCACACTGGTACATCACATTTCGAGTAAACATAACCTACTGAAACGCTGGCATATGTCAGGCCATATACTTTCTGCTTGTAGACATTTAAAGCATCCCATTGAAAAGTGTAAGTAAGATTTCGAGTTGGTGAAAGTGTTTCTTCCAGGTGAGTTCCCTCAACGTCAATCATCAATTTAACCAGACGTATATTATCAGGCAATATTGAAGGCAACAATTGCAGATATAACAACGATTTGTAACCAGCCGCTGTTGAACTTAGATAGACAAGACGTACATCAGTAGAAGAAAGACGTACAGATTCTTCGACTGCACCAATGTCTGCAACAATTCGATGTTCTATAGGCAATGCAGACCCTGGAATTCCGTGAGGATTTATTTTTCCATGATGGAAGAAACTAAAAGTTTTCAGGTGGAGACTGCGTAGGGCTTCCAATCACTCGTAAGACCTAACCGTGCGATCACTGTCAGATGACATACCAATGGTATCATTGTAAAAAAACTGCCTCAAACAAGATACGACTAAACGAATCAAAAAAA
>NW_003530521.1:3576-9927 GCF_000181795.1 Trichinella spiralis
GGAAATGGTATCGAAGCTACAGGGCAGAAATTATTCGAGGAATAGGAATCCAATTCGGGGGTGACCGAATCGGCATTGGATACATAATGAACATTGTGATAAATGTCCGTGGGTTCACGGGATAACCATTACTGGAAAATACAGTTCAACATTCAAAACATTATCTACATCTAGAAATGTATCCACCATCCTTACCCAGCAAATAACATATCACAGCCAGTGAAAAAATTAAAGCAGACGTTAACAAGTAGGTTAAAAATTTCCAACTGCAACAGTATTCACTGAGCTTTTGCTGCTTTCGCAATGACTTCATTCCTTGAAAGCAAACAGAACCGGCAGAACATGGTAATGTGGCGATGTTGGCAGTCTGGCACTGCTGTTGCGCCACAGGCAACAGTAAATAACTATTTCTGAATAAAAAACACATTATATGACAATTTATAAATTTTTATAATAGCAACTTTTGCTTTAAAAATGTTATTCAATAATTAATAAAAAGTTTTTCAACTAGTTTTCAAGCATACAGTTATTTATTATGATCTGCATTGATGCAAAATTATATTTTATTTTTAATCAGATTTTATTCGACCATAAAGCTTTTACTAAATAACAAAAAGAACCATACGGACAAATTTGGAAAATGAGCTTGATTAAAGTGTATACCAACAATAAATCAACACTAATACACTACTGTCGTTCAATTAGTTAGTCTGCATTAATAAATGCTGCTATACAGTCAACTGAATTAACTGCGGTCAATGAACAGAATAAAGGTAATTAGCTGTTTGTTTCGCATGCGAAACATTTTCCAAACCGAAATAAATTATTTAAAAAGCAACCCCGTATGCTTTTTGCAGCATTTGGCAAAAGAAAAGTAATGAGTAATACTACTAAACATGTTATTTTATTGATAAATATTATTCTTTTCAGTTAAAAAAACTTTTCTATCTGTAGAGTAGTAGAAAGCCGTGAGAAAATTTGGCACTGATGAATAAATCCCAAATCTTAGGCACTCATGTCAAGGAGACTGGACACCTCTGACCTCCTAAGCGTTTCAAAGCCAATATTTTTATAGAATAACTAATACAATACAACATAAATGAAATTTCAATCACACGTCGGCCAGTCTAATATACAGGGTCACAACATTTCCGGCACCATTTTCATAATTTGCAGAACCGGACACAAGCGTGCAAAATTAAATAACTTACTTATGCATAATTGGACAAGTAAAAGAAATGTAATATACGTATAATTTGCACGCCGATAATTAAACTTCCGGAAGAAAACAAAGTCTGCTCACTTACAGTGAAGTAAAATCTTGTTGGCATTAATAAATTTTGTTTTACAAAATAATAATATTTGCACCATAAGTGATTTCATGAAAACAAAAAGAAAACAGTTATTATTTATTAAACATTGCACATTATTGAGAATAAAAATGAATAATACTTAAATACATTTATTATAATTAAAAAATTTTGCATATTCTATAAAAAAAGTACCCCTGACATGAAGATATGTATATTTAAAAAAATATTAACTTTTATCAGAAAAGTATATTCAAAGTATAATTTACAAAATAAATGAAAAAAAGAAAATTATTAATCAATCAATAAATAAATATATATACAGTGTTGAAAGCAAAAATCCAAAAGAAAACTTACTTGAGTTGTTCAAGTTCTGATCTTCTCGAAGGTGATACGGGGCTTGTGGTTGTGGATTCGCCTGCAATGTAGAAATACATCGACTCATAAGGGGATTCTTGCATTTGAACGTTTGAAGAAAATGACGAGAAATTTATCCAACGAACAACAACACCAACACAACCGAATTGAGCAAAGGCTAAAAGCCGTCGTTTTGGGCTATGAGAAGCGGTTAGCTTTCACAAAATTCCACCTGCGGACTTGTATAGCAGCTAATCCAAATGAAAGAGATGCGTAAGCTGGCGGAAAAGAAATGTTCGCATCGATCTTAAAAATAAAAAGCCCAACACAGGTCGCTGTCTTTTCACAGGAGAAGCATTTTCTGCATCAATAAGCAGACAATCTCTGGCGACAGACTGAGGTCGATGGACACGGTTCTTCTACGAGTCAAGCGTGAAATGAGCCTGGGCAACGAACAACAGACTGACCCAGCTGCTGACCTTATGCAGGATTGTGGCCAGTCGGCCCGAACGATAATCAGAGCAAAGGAATTGTGCAAACACCGCTTTTTACTAAAGAACATGGCAGATGCGACTCGGCAAAGTCCCTCCCTTCATCGCGGTTGGCTTAATCTTCTCGTCCACTGCTTTCAAAGCTTCCCTCTTTCCTGTTAAATTGTACGCAAGCTACTCGACAAGATTAACCGAAACAAAAGAATTATTATGAAAACTGAAAGATAAATGATAAAAAAATAGCAATAAACTTGAGATAAATTTACATTGCCATTTTCTCAATCTTTTCACTATAAAATTATCAAAATACACTCATTATTATCATTTTTATTTTTGCAAATATTTTTCAACTTGAACTTTCAAGATGTTTGCACGAAAGATATGATAAAACTACTATCTGCATTTAACAAGCATCAATTGCCAATGTGAGAGAAGCATAGCAAATAATTGGCAAGGTTAACAACGTGTAGACAGGAAAATTCACAAGGACACGCATATTATGCTCAACATAAGTGGCCATTCACATTCACACCTCAGCTTGGCTAAGCTATTCAATTGAAAAAGCAATCCTATTCACACCAACCAAAATTGCACTTTTTGACATAACATACCAATTCTTTTCTTTAAAATATCAGAATAAATGTTTTTATTGCTTGCTCTATGAACATCAAATCAATTGGGCAAAACAAAGAATCTAGCTTTCCCGAGGACATGCATGCCTATTTTAAAGTTATCATACTAACGAGAAAAGCATCCATATACAATGTACAACTGGTTTTGTGGTGTTGTCGTTCGATTATCGTTGCAAAAAAGTACATATATATATATAACGCTATAATACTTACTTGTACCAGTGAATATATTTGATGAATCGTTGTGCTCTAAAGCAGCAAGCTCATTTTGATGTAAAGAAAATCCATTTTCGCAATTACGGTGCACAACGGCAAATCTAGGCGATCGAACACTACCTTCAGTTTTCCCATCATTTTTCACTCGTACAGCAAAATAAGTCGGAGTTGAATTGGGCTTATTTCTTCCAATGGACACTGTACCTATAATTATAGCTGTTGCAGTACAAAAAATTTTAAAAATTTAACAGTAAAACTGTTCAACTAAATACGCTTCCATTATTCATCAACCAGTAGTCAAGGATTTTGATAAACTTTGAAATATTTTTTCTATTTCATGCAATTTTCATATTTTATTGTAATTTTTATTAAATAAAAAAACATCGTCTATTAATGTTTTAATAATTTAACTGAAAAAGTGTATGCTTAGCTATTTAAGAAATTTGAACGAGCTGAAAAAGAAAAAAAACATCGAAATAAATGGCAATATTTTAAATTTTAGTAAAATATGTTAATAACAAAATCTGAAATGAAAATAAATAATGAAAGAATACAAAAATGAAATCAGAAATCCAATAATTTATTACTAGACGCAGAATTTGAAGTACTTCCAGTCTCTTGCAAAGAACGTGCTTCTTCATAAGAATCATCAGGCAAAGGTGGTAAAGGACGCTGTGGTGGCAGGGGGTATGCAGTGACGTTATGTGGCACGCTTGGAGGGGGAGGAATTTGAAGAATATCTAAACAAATAAATAAATATAAACATAAGAACATTTTTCATTAAGTTTGAAATAAAAAAATATCATTAAATGACTTTAGTGTTTAATGTAATTAAATTTCAGCAGAAGCTATGTCGATAAATCTGAATTTTAAAAATGCGATAGAAAAATTATCTGAAACTTCGCTGTTTGCTAAACACTGCGAACTTTCTGCTTTAAACAGTAAAAAAAACAATACACAACTTTTATTAAATGGAAAAAAATGCTCTTAAAATCTTTAAAAATTTAACAATATAATTATAAGTTTGACATGGCTCATTTACATTATTAGAAACACTTCCGAAATATATCTTTGAAAAGGATTTTCAAAAAAAAATTCATGCATCTGTTCGACAAATATGCTTTTATCAATAAAAGCAAAATGTTTTTAAAACTTGACAGTTAATTTATATCAATCATCAAACATAACACACATTAGAACTGCAACATTTATCACAATGTACTTTAAAATAATTCTTTATAAGTTGAAAACAGATTTAAATTTAGCATTCATATGAAAAACTGATTTTCTGAATAATTCTATTTTGTGCTATTAATATTATTAATCATAATAAACTGTGACAGCAATATGAAAATAATCGCAAAATATTTAGCTATTCAATAATAATTTAGAATTATCGTGTTTATAAAATCAAAAAATAAAAATTATTACAGTTAACCAAATTAAAAATGATACAAATTATTAACTATATCAAAATATTATTTTGTAAATGAATATATAATTGCTTAGCAATAACAGTTAACCATATTTTTTATGTGTGCCATAAATATATAAAAAATCAAAAAAATTTCACATATTATTAACCTTAAAGTTATTTAATTTTAAAGTACATTTACATTAAAAGCAAAATTGAACAAAAATTTCTGCTCAATTTATTTTTAAGCAAAAACAAAGCTTTCAGGCAGTATTTGCCAGCAGTTGTAACTACTCTAAAGAGCTGATCATCACTAATAATAGTTCATGAAATTGCAACGTAACTTGAAATTATTATGAAAATTTTTTCTTCTAAAACAAATCATAAAACATTTTTCAGTTTTCATCAACACAATAATAACACTGATTGGCATCAAATTAAAGGTATAAAATTTTATTATTGCATAATTTTCAAGTGATTTTTTTCTAAACATTTGACGTTCGTAATGGAGTAATTAATTAATTAGTATAAATTCGGTAAAAGAATTGTGTTAATTAATAAATAAATAAAAGAATAAGACAAAATCAAAAATGAACCAATTAATAAAAGGAATATTATTAATTAAAAATAGAAGTTAAATACTTTAATAAAATGAATTTAAAAAAAAACGGAAAAAAACAGTCGTACCTTGTGGTGAAAATAATTTTCTCGAATGCATGTCGAGGAGTCGAATTTGAGCTTGTTTCAGTTTTGCCTGCTCTTGTGAAAAACTGTTGGTGAAGTGATTTTTGAAATTTCCACCATAATAGGAGGAATTTCGACGTGGCTGCCGTTTGCTTTTCGAATATTCACGCAAAGTTAGCTTGACATTTTCCTTCTGACCAGCTTTTCTGATAAAGTGGTCCAACTGAGGCCTCTTTTCAATTTCTCCTTCTTCTTCTTCTTCTTCTTCTTCAGAGCCACTTAAATACTGACACAGACGATTGATGTTCTGGTCCAAATCTGATTCATCGCCGTAAGCTAAAATAATGCAACGAATATTGACGTTAGCCATTTGTTCCAACTGACATTGCAGCTGAAGTAGCAAAAACTAAATTTCACAGCTATTGCTTAGCAAAAGTTCACAAAGCTTGAATGGCCACCAGCCTGTTCAAATTTATGAACAATGTATGAAGGGAAAATAAAATTGCAACACTACCATAACTTCGACGATAAGCATATCGAAATTGTAAACAGCATTTGTAGATGCTTTCCTATCTACAGCGGGACGGCATGCTTTTTGTCTTTTTTCTTTCTTCAGCTAATTCAGAAAATTCTCAGCCAAGCAATTATAATATCCTCAATTGAGGTCGATATAGGCAGAAGTCGAGCAAAAAACCAGCCTACATGGGTGCAGCTGGCGCGCAGTTGACAATTATTATTACAACCGGCCCAATTATTTAGCAGCTAGTTGAAGAAGCTGCCAATTGCTTAAGGTCAAACCAATACACACAAACACCCCCATATCCATATGTCCTTCTATCCTCATACACATATGTGTATACTTATACAAAAACTTTTCTTATTTTACTCTGTTATATATATTTGGAACCTTGCTCAATGGAAAAATATTATAATATTGTGTGTGGGCGACAGTTAATTGTCCAGTCTGATAACCAAATGATGATCATGGTATCCATAAATGTCTGAGGACCCACCGGTGAGCAGGGTTTTATTTGCCTACCGTTCTATCTTACAATAGCTGTGCAATTTGCATACACTGATCACGAAAGCATAGCGCACACACATACACACACGACCCTACAAAAACAAGGAATGATCTGCAGCGATAAGTTGCACAAACATATATGTCAACGTAGTTTGTACCCATGAAGCGGCTGTCAGACTAATACATATCATTGTAGGGCATATGCTGCTATACATGACATACA
>NW_003530522.1:0-5063 GCF_000181795.1 Trichinella spiralis
GCAAATTGCCAATTGCGGGGGTGGATCCGGCCATGGAGCCAGCCAATCAAAGCAATGTTCCTTCTGGGAAGCAATGGCCAATATTTGAAAACTATTCAAAAGCGTCTAAATTGTTCGGTGAATATCTCCTTTTTATTTATTTATTTATTAATTATTTTGAATATTTTATTAAAATTCTTTTATTTTTCATGTATCTGAATGAGTGTGTAGTTAGTTATTTTGCTTTCAGTCGGTGCAATATTAAGCAGTGGCAGAAATCGATACAATTTTGGAAATTCCAGAATCTGCTTGCAAGAATTTTGAATCATGAGTTCGATTTTCGCTCGCAAAGGGAAGATCGATAGTAACTAACAGTTTAGTTTGATTTGTTGACGTTGAAATTGAATTTCCCTTTTTCCAGGGCTTCAAAAGGTACACGACAAAAGAACTGGACGACTTGGTGAAACTGCTTGCTGCAAGCGAAGCGGATCGAGAAGTCGCTTTGAAAGATATCATGCGTCGTTTGTTTGCAAGTTTTTGTGAACGGTGGGAAAATTGCAAATGCATCTACATATATATATATATATATATATATATATATATAATTTTTATTTCAGGAAAGTGAAATGGTATGCTGCGGTTGAAAACATTGCCACTTTGGACGTTTTGCTAGCCTTCGCGCAGTACGCGAAATGTTGTACACGCGAAGTTTGTTGTCCAAAATTTATCGATGCTATCGACGGTAAGGTAAGTAGAAAAGAGCAACACCAACACTTCATTCACTTTTCCAACAGTTAATCAGATCTGCATCATATTCGTTCATCATTATGGATGATTCCATAATTGTCTCGACTTTTATATAACAAGATTTTATTTATGTAATTGTCATTTTTCAGACTTTCCTTCGGTTAGATGAATCTGTACATCCGTGTTGTGGAAAAATCAAAACACAGGGCGACTATATTGCAAATGATGTATTGATTGGCTCTTCTGAATCGGTATACATTGAGTTCGAGGAAATGTTTCGCTCTTGTGGTTATTTTTTTACAGAAATTGTGCTTTTTTTAGGATACAGGACAAGTGCTTTTGCTTACAGGAGCGAATATGGGCGGAAAATCGACCCTGATGCGTCAAGTGGGCACTTTGATCGTGCTTGCCCAAATTGGTTCCTACGTACCTGCACGCAATTTTACCTTGTCGCCGGTGGACTGCATTTTTACCCGCATTGGTGCCCGTGATTCACTGATTACCGGTAAAATAGTGATCATGATGATGTTGGTGTTCTAGATTGACTGACTGACTAATTAATTAATTAATTAATTAATTTTGTACAGTTGTTCATCTGTTATTTACAGGACAAAGTACACTTTTTGTGGAACTTCGTGAAACCAGTGCCATTTTAAAACATGCCACTATTCACTCATTTGTTATTATCGACGAATTGGGCCGAGGCACGTCTACATGGGACGGAACAGCCATTGCCCATGCTACTCTTCAATATATAACTAATCACATTGGTTGTCGTACAATCTTTTCCACGCATTATCATTCGTTAATGGATAGTCTGGCAGCGAACCCAAGAATTCGTCTCGGACATATGGTAAGTTTATTTGCTGACTAACAGCAATGTTGTTCTAATATAAAATATTTAAAAAAATATTTGTAATTATATTTTCAGCATAAATGATGACAGTTTTTTATAATTAAAAGCATTATGCAAAAGATATGCATTTTCAGTAGCAAAAAGTTTTTTTTAACAAATTTCCTACTCTCACTTTGTTTGCTAATATTTTTTCAAGATGTTTTTTGTTTTATTTGTTTGAGATATTAAGAAAAAAAGTCGAGAAACTTATCGTTTTAGTACTGTTGAAAACTGTACTTGTATATCAAATAAATACAGTAGGCATACCTTATATTTTTTAATTTCAGCAATTATTTGCATCAAAAGTATTTGTTCAAATAAGCAGTTCTTTCAACAGCATTTTATGGATGAGCTTTGTTTTACAAAATCGAATTTTCAACTTTCGTTCATAATGGACGCCAGTTTACAGTCTGCGCGCTGCTGCGTGCGTGAAATGTGTGGTTGCTATTGCAGTTTCTGTCTTTGAAAACTGTTATTTGAAGTGAACAATTTATTGAATGATAGTTTTCATGGTGTTAATTATAAGTTATTATTTTTTTAAATTTATTTCCAACGCTCTCAACTTAGCTACTGAATAATCCAAATCGCTTCATCGGTAGCAATTCTGTGATTGTTTTGCTTTTTGTGTGTTCAGTCATTTGTTAGTGAAAGACTAATTACTTTTGCAAAATTTTCCTAATCATCCAAAATTATTCCAGGCTTGTATGGTGGAGAATGAAAGTGAAGGGGCTGATCCAACTGAAGAGAATGTGGTTTTTTTGTACAAACTCGCGCCCGGGGCATGTCCGAAAAGTTACGGCTTCAACGCAGCCAAGCTTGCAGGAATCCATGTCGATGTACAACCACAATAAATTTTACGTTTCTATTTTTTGTTTTGATTACATTATTTAATAACGTCTTTTAGGTTATAAAAAAGGCTTACGCAAAGAGCATGTATTTTGCACGGATGGAAAAAGAACGGTGCGTGTTTATTTGTATAAAGAATGTTGCATGTTAATTTTTCAATTTTCAGAGTTTCCCAAGTCAAAGAGGCTGAAAATGCAAAAGTATAAAAAAAACTGCATAAAATGTGAGAACTGCGACGAGCATTGGACTGATATAGTTTTACTTGAATTCCAATAAACTTGAAGTGCAAGATTATTTTGCATGCAAAATGTGCAACGCAATTTTATTCTTCATAATATTGCTTTTGGGAGTGAATAGTCAGGTAAAAGGAGAGGGAGAGAGAAATGGAAATTCTCCAACAGCGGATGGCGTGAACCTGATCTGAAGAGGAAGAAGAATAAAAGTTAAGATAACAACTTTTGCATTGCTAGCGTGTCTTGTGATCAACATTAAATTGCAACGGAAGTTTAATGCACACAAAGCGAGAAAGAACGTCATCCACGACTCACGAAGAAACAACACAACAACAATCCACTATAATACGGTATGCTGTTGTATGATATGGTTAGTATTGTATTGTACTGTATGTACGTACGGTGTAAAGTGCAGAGAATGTCACTGAAAAACGCTACAAAATTTCAAGATGGCTTAACAGTTCACCCATATTTTTGGTTTGACATGTTGCTGTTGAAATAGGAGAGAGGAAATGAGTTGCTCAGGTAGGCAAATTGACAAATGTTAGAGAGCAGTAGGTGATGAGTGAGGTCTTGAATGAAAGATAAAATGATCGCAAAAACAAGAGAAGAAGAGGTCCGTTGAATTATGTTGTGATTAATTGGAGGTGGTTTCAGAGATGAGGGTAAGAAGTGTTTGTTTGTTTGTTTATGTTAAAAGCTTTTTTTATAAGAAATTTTTACGTTTTGAAATTTTAGTACAAGAAAAGGATGAATGGAGGGAGTATTGTTGGAACGAGCTTTTTCAAACAACGTTGACCGACGTCAGACGAGTGTGGACTGTTGGAACGGATGTAGATTCGGTCGACGATGTACATTCATTATCAAAAGTGTGCCGCTTGTTGCGTAACACAATGTCCGTTTCTGAAATTCAGTAAGTAAAACTGTTTTTATTTTTTTGAAATATATATATATATATATATCTTCTCTATCAATTATGTAAAAATAAATTCACCTAATGAAAAAACGACATTCAAACAATTTTTATAACGCAGGCAGAAAAATCAGCACAATGAAAATACTGTAGTCAGATAAGATTAATAAATTATATGTATAAACGTGTGCTGTGCGTGTGTGTGTGTGTGTCGTAGCTTTATATGTATGTATATGGAAAGGATAAAAATTTAAGATTGTATTTTTCAGTTTTAAAAGTTCTAATTGTTGTTCTTCAATTGAGGCTTCGATTTTTTCTTCCTTACAGAAAAAAACTTATGAATTTAAGAAATTTTTGTTCTCAGTCTCAGTCTACAACACTGTGAGGTGACTGAGAATATGCTTGCATTAAAAATGTAATGAAAAGTTGTAATGTCAAGTCGGACCTATTTCGCAACGTTTTCTGCTTAATTGAAACATTACAAATCAAGGATAGACACGTGCAGTTTTTCTATTTTTGAAACGAATCGATAGTGCTATTCTATTTAAACTGGTGAAAACATTGCAGAAAGAGTATTCTGATATAGCACTTACTGGTCATTTCATAGATGTACCATAAACCTGCCATAAGCAGTACACCGACGATAAATGCTGCCGAAGAGATTGCAATCACCGAACCTGTACTCAGACCTCGTACTACTAATAATTGTTTTTCTTCAGGCGACATTAGATGATGTCCACTTTCGCATGGTTTGCAATTTGCTCGAGCCGCTAAAATGAGTGTTGTTGTGAAGGGAGTATAAAAAACCGAGAAATTAATGTAAAATTACAATCTGTTTTCTCTATGAACAAATCGTCGTTCAGTGTTGATTGACTTTCGTCTACGATCACCGGATGCAGGGGACCTGAGGAAACGTATGTAGCCTCATTTGCAACCTCTTGATTGTGCCCTTTGTGAACAGGAAGGGACAAGAGCACTGCTCGTTCTTCGTCGACTTCGTCCAAACTAGGCGTGGCAAAGTTGATTTCATTGCAATGAAGACCGTTTGGGCACTGCAAAAGAAGAAAAAAAAGTTTATTTATTTGGTTATCTCTGATTTTCAATACTGTAGGTCATTTTTGATTGCGTCCTTGGAAATTCAACTTTTTCAATCTAGCACCCATTATTGCAGTTTTTCAGTTATGGTCTATTTGAACGACCACGAAGGCCTTGCACGCAGATGTCTGTTGTTCTTTGTATGGGAAAAAGCATATCCAGACGATAAATTAGTTTCGCTTAATTAGTTTGACAAAAATGTAAGAGGAGCAGCGGGGTAGGAGTTGGGGGGGGGGGGGGGGGAATGAGAGAGGCTACTTTTTTTTTTATCACAACGTTTGGCAAATAATCTCCTGCTGGTTGAGTTGACTTTGAAAAGTCAATTTGCCGGAAAACCGCCAATTTTGCTGCAACA
>NW_003530522.1:5326-9100 GCF_000181795.1 Trichinella spiralis
TCCTTCCCCCCATTATTACTACCTAAACGTTGAATTTGTGCTTGGTTTTTTTTACGACAAGATTGCACATCTAGTGTTTGTTTTTCATCTTTATAAGTCTGAAGCAACGCAGCAAATAAACAAAATTGAAGACTATTTTCAGCGATTGAAACTTTTTTTCTTTGCTGATAAAAACTAGCCATTAAAATATGTGTCAAACAGCTGGCTACGGTATGTTTGGAAAAATGAACACAAACAACTTTTTTCAATGCTTATCATGCTCTCGTGAAAGTTTAGCAAGAAGCAGTTGTTTGCACCAATATAATGCATAAAAATGTGTACTTTTTTTCAATATTTTTCTAGTTATAAATTTTCAGTCAGTTTTTCAAGAAGAATATATAAAATTCCATTTATTTGATGTGATGTTTAAAAAAAGCTCTCTCAAGCTTAATGCTGTTTGTTTGTTGTTCTTTTTGAAAAGCAATTTTACAAATTATAAGGCAGGTAGTACCAACTGAATAATTCAGCAGAGGCAGGAGAAGTTCGTGCTGACCGCTAAGAATGTGCCTAATTTATTCAATTCATTTATTATGTCAATTTCCTCACTTTTACGAAGCACTTTTTATTAATGTAATTTGCTTGGTTAGCTTGATTTTGATGTTGATCAATTTTTGATCGAAAAATCACTTTTATACATGATCTCTGTTTATCTGCTTATAAATTTGCTGAGCTGATTGGAAAATTTGTTGAAAATAGTGGCGAATGGTGGGTGGAATTTATTGATGAACGAAATCGTGTAATATATATTTTTCGTCTCAAATTGGAAAAGCAGAAAAGTAAAATCTCAACAACAGCAGAAACAAAAAATAATTTAAAGTTAACTTTTTTTGACATTTCAAATCAGCTGAAAATCATTAATTATGCATGTTGCAAAAATGAACATTTTGTTATTTATAAATCAAGTTTTATATTGTGTTTATTGGAAACTTTTGATCTGAATTCGTTTGTCGATTGTGTTTATTAATAATGTAATTATTATATTATGAAGAAAATTGATGGATATATTTGTTGCTATGGTTTTTTAATTTGAAAAATTTATATAGAAAATTAGTAATAGTGATAGTTATTCTTACCGTTTCATAACTATCGTTGGTTTGGTCGTCTGAGCATACAGCTACGCTGCAGTGTAGGAACATGAAACTTCCAGAAAAATAGAACTGACTTGGCTCTACACTAAAACGACTGAATCGTCGTTGTTGTTCTGGTGGTTGTCTTGAATAATGAACCATCACCGAAGTGTCGACGGGGCATCTGAAAATGTGTACATCTTTGATTTGGAAAATTATATTATTAAAATATCGATTTTGAAGAGAAAAAAGAAAGAGTG
The DNA here is from genome assembly GCF_000181795.1 of Trichinella spiralis. NCBI lineage: Eukaryota > Metazoa > Nematoda > Enoplea > Trichinellida > Trichinellidae > Trichinella > Trichinella spiralis. Next base: position 6,693 of record NW_003530522.1, read on the forward strand.
ATAGAAAGAGAAAAAAGCAACTTTTCATTTCCACTGATTACTTAATGGCTACTGCGTTGAATCAATCAGAAGATACAATTTCGCTTACTTTTTCAACAGAAGTGATTATTAATATGTCGACTAAGAATTGTAATTACAACAAGCTCTTTGTTAGCAGCAATGTGTTGTTTGTTCAGTTAGATAGAAGCAAGAAAGCATGAACATGAGTAACAATGTGCAATGCAAGCATCACAGCAAGCAAAACAATTCGCACAGAGAGTAAACAACCAACAATACAATATCTGTACAGTTACTGTTGCAGTTAAGATTTTAAAATTATTTGTGAAAAGTGAAAATTGCATTTTCATTTAAATTACGTAATAGTTTTAAGGCTTGCTATTTTTTTGTACATTTGTATATTTTTGCACTTTGCTAAATAAAAAAATGTAATAACAGCAAAATTCCATTTGCGAGAGATTGAAGTAGAAAATTTCTCTTTACCCAGCAATGATCAGAGAATGTCTAGGCAAGCTAGTTGGTGAAGACTGACGGGTGAAAAAACATTCTTTCAGTAGTGGCTTCAGTTCATCATCTTTCTCCTGTTCGCTGTTGATGGTTGCTAAAGTAATACAAAAGAACCAATTTAATTAGCATATATTTGTCGAGATGATTGTTTTCTTTTTTCATATGCGCATACGTTGCAGCATGACATTGACGAAAATTCGATGTCCGAGACGTAGAATGTGAGGAAATTTCATCCATGCATTTGTAGACCATTGTGAATCGTAAATTTGTAGCGCGAATGAATGATTTTTTCCGGATATCTAAAACAGAATTAGTTTTAATTTTACAACACTATTCTATTTTGAAGAGGAAACGGGAGGCTGAAATTTATAATTTTCCCTCTCCCTCTCTCATTTTAGTGTATATGCATATGGAAATATTTTCCTTTTCAATTTCTGTCTATACGTATACGTAGGTATGTATATATCAGTGGAATATTTTTAGCGTGATTAGAATTTTTGTTTTTTTTTTCACCTTTCAGTTGCCTGAGACATGCATCATCAATCACTCGATAGACTTTATTAGTGAAGATTTTGAATTTTATATTGGGCATGTGTTGTTGAGTTAGGATTTTTATTTTTCAAGCGAGTAAGCGAGCGATTTTCTGTGAAAGAGGGGAATTGAGGGGGAAAAGAAAGAAAAAAAAATTGAGCTCGTTTGATCGATCGTTGTCGTCGTCTTCGTCGTCGTCTAGTGTTTAGTGTTCATCGTCTGACGACTGGGCACGAGGAGAATGCGAAATTTCAAGAACCACCACCATGCATAATAAATTCAGTCAACCTCGGGATTTTTACGTTCAAAAACACTGGCGTGAATGATATAGAGGTAGGCAGGCATTGAGTTGAGCGCCGACTGCGGAACAAGTGAAGAAAATTGACTTTTAACACATGCGTACACATGCCATGCTATGCCTGAGCATTGCTACCCGGCCGTGTGATTTCATAGCTAAACCGCTAAGAAATAAATGAGTGGAGAAAATGAGGCAAAAAGTGACTAGTACATCCGGTGTCTAGTGAAGTGCGGTTAAAAATCGAACTGAAGCAAAAAAAGTGAGAGAGCAAGAAAATTTTATTATTTATAAAACTCCAATGGTTGAATTGTGTCTAGCAAAGGAGGATGAAAAAGTGATTCATGGAGAGAGAGAGAGAGGGAATGAAAGGAAGTGAAGATAAATTGTTAGATAGATAGAAATAAATCAATCAATCAAAAAAAAGTGTAGAGGGAAAATGGCAATATAACATGCTGTGTATAATAAATAAATAAATACAGAGTTGGTTAGTGGTTTGGTGTTTCTGAAACATTTGAGCCCGCATAAAAATATGCCCTGTTGTTTGAAGAAAAAGAAGCAAGAGGAAAAAATCGATCGATCATTGTATAATATATGTATGATAAACAGAGGGAGAGAGAGAAAAGAAAGAGAGCTAAAAATACTTTTTTTTTGATTCAATAATCAGTCTGTGTTCAGCGTTTCGACAGCTACAGCTACAGATGATTACGCAATCGCTTTTTACCGTGAACACAGTAGAAAAATGTATAACCGTCATCGTCAATGGTGCATCCCCATTAAATCAACACTGCTCCTATCTTGTATAAACACGGTTCTGACATCACCCGGATCTTGCTTGTTTTCTACTATTGTATGCTTTGTTTCTTCTTTTTTTCTCTTCCTTTCATTGTAAACGAAAGCAACGTACAAAACAAATCGATGACGCACACACATTGCACAAAATTGTAATGCTTTTTTTTGGGTTGTTATATATTTTTAAAAAGAAAATTTTTTGTTAATTTTTTCCACATATTCCCAGATGATGATGCATACGTGAAAATTTTTCTTGAGATAAAATATTGAAATGCCAAAAAAAGCA
>NW_003530523.1:0-2687 GCF_000181795.1 Trichinella spiralis
GTGGTTTTCAGAAATTCACCCTTAACTGGGGTGGATTCACATGAATTTAATCGAAATAAATTTGCATACTAATGCGTTTTCCTACTAGCATAAGTCATATTATGAAGTGTGTAAATAAAAACGTAACACAGTTCAATATTCAATAAAATTCTTCACTCCTCTTATGTCAATAAGCTTAGTTAGTGACGGAAAACTAGGTTGTTCTTCCAGAGGAAAAGCAGTAAATTCGTAGATAAAGAGCGATCTGCAAATGTGCTTTTCAGAAGCTGATAATTGAATATGCCATTTTCTGCAAATTTGAAATGCATAGGTAGAAAGGCAGTTCCTGTTCATCTTTATGATTTACATAATGTATTGTGTTTTTCACGCGATTTTGAATCTTAATGCAAAGACAAAGTTTTATCATAGATAATATTCATGAAGTCATTGAATCACAATGAAAAGCTTATTCTTGATTGTTCATATAAGGGATAGTGGAACATCATTCTGAAAGAACAGTGGGATCTTTACCACGTTTTATGTTATAATCCCTGTAACAGAAACTGCTGATGTCCCAGACCTGGCAGATTGTCCAATAGTTTCTATACTGTTGATCAAAGCTCTTGTTCTTGTGCGCTTAGGCAGAGATTTCCATCCTTGAATATTCAAACTCTAATCTGTACTGTAATTTCCATCGCCCTTGAAATGTCCTGTGATTTTACAGTCTTATGAACAAAGCAAGCATATAAATAAATGTACTTGCTTTCCACAATTTAGGACCTGACTTTAGCTCCCCAGTTATTGCTGTCATTATTGATAAATTGAAGACAACCCCTGATTATGAAATGTGAAGGTTGAGTGAATGAAAACCATCCACTTTTTAACAGCCTTCACTTCCTCCATTGCACCTCTTCTCCGTCCTTCCTTTCCCGCATTTTTTATTGTCTCTCTCTCTCTCTTTCTCTCCCAGTCCTCGAAATTTATTATTACTCTGCTCGAGAAGGCATCAAGAACAAGGCTAATCCGTTGAACAGAGAGCGCTCAGTCGTGGGGGGTGTGCGATAAATCTTGCTGTTCTTTTCTCTGAATGTCATCGACTGGAAATGCACATCCATCATCCTAAATCTTAAATGTCACCAGCTTTTTAGACTGCCTCCATTTTTTCTGAGATGACGCAGTTACCAAACCCTCCTGCATTCATTGTTCTTACAAAAATGTCCAGACAGCTATTGATGTCTTTTAACGTTCTCAACAATTCAAATTCTTCCCTTCAATTTTCATACAAATGCTGAAAGATCACTTGAAATCAAGATTTCCTTTTTAATCTGTGAATGAATTGAACTCTGACAGCCCCTTCTATATGTGACTTTGTCGATTTCTTTGTTCCACCATGTTAAACTACACTGTGTATATCTGATCACAATATGAAAATCTATAATTTTAACAATTTATCTGTATGTTTTTATTTATTTCATTAAAATGTACATCTTAAACATAATTCTAGGAAATGATTGCGATGTAAAGGCTGAATGTATTTCATGGGTTTTTCTTTTCATGGGCATTCTTTTATTTAGATGAATATAAAGTGTAAATTTGCTATATAATTGTGTAGATGGTTGAATTATTTATTCTTTTTTAGTTTTTACATATGCATTACTACTTGTAACTAATTTTTAATTGTCATCTGTTACAGCAGTTAATAATTCATTGAAGCAAGAAATGTGTACTTCTTTGGGCATTTAAATCTGCTTGCTTTGTTTAGAATTAGCATTTAATAATAATTTCTGTGGTAATGTTTATCATAAAATGTCATTAATGTTATTTAATGTTTTATAAATCTCACAATTGATTTTATTCTTTATATATCTTTTATTATAAAAGAAACATTATTCGTCCAGTGTAATTTATTATATCATGTCTTACTTTGAAACAGTTAAATTTCAACAAAGCAGTACTATTTCTGGTTATTTTTAGTAATTTTCAATGCTTCAGGTTAATAGATTTTCATTTCATCTAATTTTAACAAAGTAAATTTACAAAATTTGCATAATAATGCCATTTTACTTAGTAATAAGCAGTGTGTAAATAAAAACGTAATAAATTTCATCATGTCATTAAATAAAATTGTTCGCTATATTCATTTTACTGTGCTATTACTGCATGAAAATTAGGTTGTTCCAACGCAGGCAAAGTGGTTTATTATTTGCATAGTTTACTTAGCGTTATGTGTTTAATCAGAGTACTTTGTATACATTCAGTTATTCAGTTCACTGGTATTGCAGCACGCAGCGGCTCAACTGTAATTCCTCTCTTCAGTGCTATCTGTGAATAAGCGGTAAGTTATATTATGCATTGTGATGGTGTTATGTCATGCATGTCATTTGTATTGCTCTACTAATATGGTGAATGGGAACTAAAGGGTGTCTCTAACTGTATTATTTTCCCTAAATTTCAGCTACTTCACAAGCTAAAGACAGACAAGTGCGCATTACTGTTTTTCATTTTGAGATGACTACATTAATAAAATTCACTTTCAGAAATTCACGTCATCACGTTTACATCAAGTATTATTTAACAGCCTCATTATAAAAAGTAGGTGAAAATGGTATGTATCTATAATAATAATTTTGAAAAGTCTTGATTATTTTTAATGGTTATTTTTAGATTCCGGTAATATGATGTGAATTTCTTCACTTTGACATTCAGAG
>NW_003530524.1:0-1235 GCF_000181795.1 Trichinella spiralis
CTGATCGACATTACCGCTGTAACTTCCCTAGCCAGCGCCGGTTTCCGAGAGTAATATCCGTTTCTGTCTCTTGAGAAGACGCTGCTTCTTTAGCCGCTATATCTTTTTCAGTTTTCTTGGTTTTCTTTGATTTCGTCCGCTTTTTTGACTTCTTTTTAATCTTTTTGGAATCTTTCTTTTCACCTTTCGGTTCAACCGTTATCACTGGTTTTTCAGCTGTTTCCTCTGGGATTCGTGGAACAATGTTCGGCTGATCTACATCCACCGCTGTGACTTCACTAGCCAGCGCCAGTTTCGGTGATGTAATATCCGTTTCTGGAATTTGAGAAGACGCTGCTTCTTTAGCGGCTGTATCTTTTTCAGTTTTCTTGGTTTTCTTCGATTTCGATCGCTTCTTAGACTTCTTCTTAATCTTTTTAGAATCTGTTTTTTCAGTTTTTTGTACTTCTTGAATGAATACATCAGGCTTTCTTTCAACAGTGATGGGCTGAACAATGACTGCTTCATCGCTAACTGCTGCAGTTATTTCTGTTGCTGTTGCTGCTTCCATAACTGCTATTTCTGTTTCATGTGTCTGTTTGTTCATATGTTGTTTTAGTGTCAACTTCGTTTCGTTTTTCTTGCTCTTTTTCGACTTTGATTTCTTTTTGGACTTCTTCTTCTCTTTTCTGGATTGTTCCTCTCCAATTCTTTCTGCTGCTTTTTTCTCTTTCTCTGACAGTCTTATCCTGCTCATTCTGTCAATTAGTCGGTTGCTCTCTGTGGCTTGTGCTTTCACTTCTGGTGTCCATTGCACAATTTCATCTTCCAGTTTGCTCTTTTGTTTTTTTGAGCTTATATCTTTCTCTATCATCATTTCTATCTTTTCTTTCTTAGTTTTTGTTGATTTATACTTTTTTGCAGACTTTGATTTTCTTTTTTTTGGGTCTGCTTTTTTTATTCTTTCTTCTACTTTAGTCTGCTCTTTAAAATCCCTCTGTGCAACGACTTGCTCCACGATATTCTGTTCTTCCATAAATTGTGCAATCTTTTGCAATTGAAATGGTGTTACTTGAGTTCGCAATTTTGTCTCAGATTTCTCTTTGCTCATCATATGTTGCTTTACTGACATCTCTTTTTCCATTTCACTGCCTTTACTGGATATGGATTTTCTTTTCAGTTTTCTTTTCAATTAATCTGAATCATCCCGTATTAGATTTTAGAAAAGGTGGTTATTTGTTATGGAATCCACCACA
>NW_003530525.1:0-5608 GCF_000181795.1 Trichinella spiralis
AACGAAGACACTAGTACTCTATCAACACTATGCAGTTGATAAATTTACGTAAGACACTGTGTAATTTAAAATAACAAAAATGATAGAAATGTATGGATAATGACAATTTGTGATTTATATTGTATTTTCACATTCATAGCGTATTGCTTTCAATAACAATATGTATCAATAATCTGAATTTATAAATGACTATTATTTGCTTATTTCTGAAAGATTTTATTCTTATCAATAAATATTCTGATATGTGTCATAAGCTCGAATGAATATGCTTCAAGCTTCAATAATATGCAAATACAATAAAGCATGCTTGAGGTGCTCTACTCAAGGTTGATAATAATCTGTTTAGTCGAATGACAGAGAGAGAATTTCAGAAACAAACAATTTTAAAAACAAATTTATTTTACATAAAAATAACAAAATTGGTAATTATTCAATTTTATAAGAACTTTTAATTATTGATAACAAGAATTTCATTTGTTGTAATTTCTTTTTAATGGTCCTTTTTTAGAAGTCAAAATTGCTCTTTGTACCTATTAAAAGTATCCGTTCATTATTATACTCTTTGCAGTTACGTGATTTCTGGAAAAAATTACTGAAAAACCAAAAAAAGTAAAATTACTTTTCTAGGTCTTGTTGAACAATATACTATCCATCTATGCTAACATTCAGCATGGTTGAAACAACTGTTCAAATTCTCAATAAACAGAAAAATATTTTCTTACTTTTTTAAGCGTATATTTCTGAAAAATAGCATGCTTGCAAACAGTGAATTTAAAAGTTTTCCTTAAAATAATTTTTCTGCTTGTGGCAAGGACTTTAAACAACGAGCCAAGAAAGAAAAAACCAATGTTACAGTGTTTCCAAATCAATAAAATCAGTCATTTGCCTGCCTCAAAATATATCTAATTTGTTCTTGATTGAGACTTTTCTAAATAAATATGAATTAAAAAAATGATCTACTTTAAGTATTTTATATTTCAAAAGAAAATTGACCAATCAATAAGCATTTCAGAGGATAATTTTTTATGTAAGATCCACAAATTGCGAAAAGATCCAAATGAACTAGAATTGTTCTCACCTTCCTGTATCCTGTGCAAGAATGTTTTTCTCACTGATTTGAACATCTCCTGACAAAAGTTTGTTCACAAAGCAGCTAAATTTTTATTATGAATAATAAATTGAAATAATTTATTCAATTTAATAAAAAATAAGCAAAAACTTCTGTACAACAGCAGCATCAACACGAATGGATAAATATAATTTTCATCCAAAAATAACCGATTTCTATTGATCATAAAGTAAAATATTCAGTTACTGATTACGCTAAAAATGCAAACTTATTATATTCATATTACGATTTCTTTAATTTATATTATATATGAACTTTTACTTTTTTACAGCTCAAACTTTCAAAAGTACAATATTTGAAAAATGAACAACTTGAAAGCATTGCTAATTTAATTTATAAGCTAAAATTAAAATTTTTGCACAATTAATTTTTCATTGGTATTATTTGAAAAATATTTCAATAAGATAAATAAGAACGGCACAGAATAAAAATACACTAACACGGAAATTATTAAATATTTCAGATTTTTGCATAAATAGCCTTAAGTTTGAAAACTGATTACTGGATACTTTTCAAAGTGTAGAACAGAAATTCAACAAGTAGTTGTATGGAAAACAGTTTTTATAAATTAAAAAAGATTAGCATATTTTGATTGAAAATTATATTTTTTTTAAAATATTGACGTACATGCATATTGGATCTTCACTATATTTTTGCCTTTTTTCCAATGAAAGAAGCTTTTTCAAAATAAAATATTTATTTTTAAGAATGGCTTTCTTGATCATGTTTTAGAAGAAAAAAAAGAATAAAATTTTCAACAATTAATTTTTCTTAATAATTGCCTTCTTTTCCGTGAAATAATCGTCTTCATTTTGTGTCTTACATTTTACGTCATGGTTAAATATTGCTTTCAAGAATAATAATAATAATGATGAAAGATTTTCATGCATTTCTTTCAGTAAAATCTATTTTTAAAATGACAATTTTTTTCCTATATCATAACCAATGAATAGAATTGATGAACAACTGTTTTATTCTAAAGTAAAATAAAATTAAAATACTGTTTTATAGCACAACAAATAATTCTTTTAATATCATTTAGTTTTCAATACTGTTGCAAGATACAATATGTGCGGATAAGAAATTTTAAATTAAAAAAGGAAATTTTGGTAAAAATAATTGAAAAAAATACTAAATTTAAATTTTGGGAAGTAAATTTATCACTCTTAAATAATTATACTAATGGCCGCATTAATTTTTTAATTTTTGCCATTAATGGAATTGGATATGACATTAGTATGATTTAGATTTCATAAATTTATAACAAGCTAATTATTAAAATTTCAGTTATATTATACGCAGAATTAGTTGAAAATTGTTGTATTAAGTTTTGTCAATGTGCATTTGCTTCATATATTCTATTTTGCATTTTGTTTCGTGCTTTGTTTTTTTAAGTTGTTCAGTCAAAAAATTTATATGCAATATAGATATTTTCTTTTAATTTAAAGTCTAAAATTATATGATAAGAATATTTTTGCTTAATTAATCAAATACTATTATCATCTGAATTCCAGCTAATTTCATTCAATTAAATTCAAATTCTTTTGACAGCTCAATATAATGTAACAATTTGTTCATCTTTAGAAGTTTATACAAATTAAATATTTCATGTTTTATCATTTGTAGTTAAAAATTTATAATAAATAAAACCTAAAGCAATGCACTTGCTCAAATGATACGAATTATTACAAATTTAGTTGTAAATGATTTCATTAGAATTAATTAAAAGAACTGGTAAATTTTCATAAATTATTAATAAACTAAGATTATAATTATTACAACTAAGTTATTATTAAAATAATTTCTTATTATTTAGATGTAAAATTAACAATTTTAATTATAACATATATGAAATTGATAAATTTATTTATAAAATACAAAATTATGGTAGTTATTGTTTCTGGAATCGTTAACTAAACAATAAATTAAAGCAGAATTTAAAATAAATTTCTCATTTTTAAGCACGTTGAAAAGTTGAATGTGCTTTACTTTCTTAATGTGCTTATTTATTAGGAAAGTTTTTAAATTTCATGCAAATGCATCTTCAATATTATTTCAAGAGAAAATTTTTAAACTGATTTTAAAAATGATTTTAAACTTAAAAATTTTCAATTTTAATCATTTTAAAATGATTTTAAGATCAATTTTAAAAAATAATCTAAAATCCTATTCAATTTTGCTCTAAATATACATTCTAAAAGCAATTTTAATTAAAGAAATAGTCAATTTTGTAAGTAAATTGAAGAAATTTATGTATTTGGAAAGTTAGGTCAAAAGTCTTGCCTTCTGTCACTTTTTCAGTCAGCAAAATAAATTATAAATTATTGCTAATTTTAAAACTGTTATAACAAGCATATTTCTAAACCTAACACGACAGCTTAATTTTTTTTCTAATACTAAAATGCTTAACATAACAAAAAATACAAAAAACTAGATATAAAATGTATTTTGAATATATAAAAAGAATGAGTAATTAATAGATCACTTGTGTAAAATTTCCCCTGTAAAATTCTTGCAAATTTATAAAACTGAACAACATAACTCGTGAATAGCAAGAAAAAAATGAATTTTTGTAATTTACTTGAAAAATGGGGACTGTTAATTCAAATATTGGATATTTTATGAATATTTGGTAAGTGAATATAAGTCTACTAAAAATAAGCTTAAAAATCAATCATCGATTCCTCTGGGCTTCCTCAAAGTCTAACACGTGTATTCTTAAATCCAATTTCTGTTGCTGTCAGAAATAGAGCCTGTCCAAAATTTAAACTTGCAAGTACAAATTGAAAAAAAATACACTTCTCACTTACTTTTTATTTGCAGTATAAAAGCATTTGCTTTCAGAAAAACAACTTCTCACTTATTGTCATTTTACAATGGTGATCATTTGATATGATTCTCATTTGGATGTGTTAAATATGGAATATTTATTTAGTTGCCAAAAAAGTAAACATTTCAGATAATTAAATATCTACGCAAAGCATCAAGTGAAAAGTAATATATTTCAGATATTATGAAAAAATTCTTTCTTAAACAAAATATATGTCAAATAAAATACTATAAAAGTTCCATAAATAAAAATGATTCCAATAGAGTGTTATACACAGTTTTTTAAATTAATATTTCATATACTATATTTGGACAGCTTATTTAATACTATTACTGTTTAAGCTTGAAACTCAATCAATGCATACTAAATTTCATATCTTAAAGAACTGCTTAATCATCTATTTGATTAATAATGCTTGCTGTTTAAAGAAATGAATAATCCCGCTGATGTGATGATGTGAACTAAAGGTAGCTTCATTCAGTGTTTGCTTTTCACATCCAGACTATCTAATGTGTAATATTGTATTTTTTTTACCAACAAATAACCACAGGTTAATAATATAATGAAATCAGTATAAATTCTTTCTTACTATTTGTTAATATGATATGCGAAATGCTTTACCAAATATATTACTGCTGTGGATAGTGATGTTGCAAAATGCATTATATGTTGATAAAAAAATTAGTCTTATTTTTTAGTTTAGATCAGATAAATTTGATTTCAAAGATTTCAACTTGAAATAAAAATTAATAAACATTTCATTACACTGCTACAAAATGAAAAATTTTTATAAAAAAAGGTCCAAACGTCCCAATGTTTTATCATCAAGTTTGGAAAACTTTTGCTAACAAAATTAGTATAACAAGTGAAAAGTATACAAATAAGTGGATTAAATGTTTCACCAATGGATGCTTCTAATGAAAATGCAAGAACACGGAAGATGACTATAATTTTTTTTAATTTCTCAATAATTTTTGCATGCGATCAATTAAACTGCAACAATGGATAATGAAATATTTGGCTTTTTAATTAAAATTAAAAAGCAAGCTGTCTGATTGAATATGTCAAAAATATTGACACAAGAAAAAAGTGCATGGAAATGTTCATAATTTTATTATTTGTGTAGATATTTTATTCATTTACTGTTAATGGAAATAGTGATTAAATAGAATAGAAAAGATTTCAACTTTAATGCTTTAATATTTGATTATAAGAAGGCATTGAAAATGATGCGTTTTGAATTTACTTTCAAAACTGAATTTAAATGCAGAAAAAAATGGATATAAAGAGGAAGAGAGAATATTTTTGTTAAGAACAATCAATTTATATTATTTTTACCTTATTAATGGGAAATGATGTGACAAGATCGTCTTTGAAACGGCCGAGCAGAAATGGAATACAGTCGTGCCATCTTCTTTGAAATACTTTTACGCTATTTTTGATCGGAAATTTTCAGACAGAAATATTCATCCAGTTGATGATCATCAAATTCGTTGCAACGTTCTGCTTTGAAAATTGATTAATGAATAGTTTTCCCAATTGCGTTTCTACATAGAATTTACTAATAAATCTACACTGGAATGTCATCTGACAAAGAAATGCGCTCTTTTTCTTCTTTTTTTATTCTATAGAAGCTTTTGGAGTAATTT
>NW_003530526.1:0-3150 GCF_000181795.1 Trichinella spiralis
CGAAAGTAATGAACAATGTACATCTTCACCAAAGGTATCATATGCCGAGAATCCACTTTTGTACGTCAGCAAGAAGCCGATATACCGTATGGAAAAGAATGCCTTGAACGTGATTATGGAGAAATATGCGAGTATCCTTGTTCAGACCTAGAGTGGTCAGAGTGGTCTGCAAAAAGTACAACTTGCGGTCCATACACAAGAGAACGGTATAAAGTCGTAAAAGGATTCGAAAATGTCGAAGTGGACTGTACACAAGAAAGATACAAATGTTGCTTTTCTACTGAAGAAGGATTGCAAACTGATTGTAAAGATTTTTTTATCAACTCCAACAAAACCATAATGGAACATAATGAAACATGTACAAAAAATGATGGGACGATAATTAAAACCGAGGCTGGTTATTTTTGCGAATGTGATGACAGTCGTCATGGAACATTATGCGAAAAAAGTGAGAATTGAGTTAATTATAAATACTATTTCTAATTCACACAAAATGTGACGTATCATTGAGGTAAAACTACGTAAAACAGTTTACTTAAATGTCCTCCTACATTTTGGTAATTTGCAATTTGAAATGATTATTACACAAATGACTAGAATCTCAATAATGTTTGTAATTCTATTCCCTAAAGTTAAGCTGAATTTACTGAAAAGATCAATACAGAATTGGTAGATAAAACCATAAAAAATAATATTCCATTTCTGAAATCACAATCATTTCTACTGTTGTTGTTAATTAATATCAATAATTAATATACATTTTTTACCATTGTAAATGTAAATCATATATGCAAAGCTTGTCAATTCATTGTAGGTTACACATTCTGTGAAGACCATCCAAATATATGCCAAAATGGTGGAAAGTGCTTCAATGCGGGAAGTTCATATATTTGTTCTTGCACTTCGGATTTTCAAGGCGTAAACTGCACTATACGTAAGTAATTGCTAAAAATTCCACATGCAGGGCCATTTATTGTCTGTTTTCAATATGGCATTTTTTATTGCATTTGACAAAAGTTTAAAACAATAATATTCATGCTTTGAAACGTATTTCCAGACACAATAATATTATACTGCAATGTTGTAAAAAATTCTATTCAAATTGGAAGCAACAGGATTTATCTGTTAATAAGAGCGACAATAAATTACTAAAATTAGACAAGAACTATACAAACTTTTGAATTCATTTTTACCTTAATTTTGCCCTAACTTCAAATTCTTGATAATAACAATACAAATGAATTCGATGCATAAAATGAATCATCCATATGTTACTGCAAAGTTGATACTTTTAGCTGAAATCACCTGCAACAACGGCAAAGAATGTCTAAATGGAGGAAATTGTTCGCTTGTGGACGGTAAACACATCTGCGTGTGTAGCCCAGTTTACACAGGCAAATTTTGCGAAAGCCGTAAGTGAAAATTTCTTATAAATTTAATTATATTCCACGAAACAAATAACAATTGCAATTTACCCTGATTAACAATATATTGTCGTGCATTTCAATATTATCAAAGATTTGTCGCGTAATTCAGTAATAAAACAACAATAAAGTGCATAACTGAACTCCCTTTGCCCATTCAAATCAATACAACAACTAACATTCTTGTACTTTCTTAGATACTGGCTTGTGCAAGAAGAATTCTTGCAAAAACGGTGGCTGTTGTGCAGTTTTAAGTGAAACACACTTCCAATGCCTTTGTGCACATGGCTTCAAAGGCACATTATGCGAAGAGGGTAGAAAAATATAATTGTAGAAAATTGCACATTAAATTACATTAATTAATTAGCATCATTTCAGCTGTCAGCACACTCGAGGAAATTGCAATAACGCTATCAAATTCCTATGTAACTATGGTAATTGCCATTTGTTCATTAGTGGCAGTGGCTTTCCTTTACCTAAGTGGAAAAGCAGTGCGCCGCCATCGAGTAAGCATCTTTTACATTGTCAGTTTATCACATTAATTTTCCAAAATGAATAAATTTACCTCTAATTACATAACAGTTAATTATTATAAAATATTGAACAGGTAAGTTTTATCAAGTTAAACAAAAATATATCAGATGTGAATAAGTAATATTATAATTATGACGCTGTAAGGGGTAAGTTGGAATTATTGGAACTTTCCTCTTTGCTAATATTAGTATTAGTAACAGTAATTGGATATTCAGATAAAATATTACATTGTAATTGATTTCAGAAGCGACGTCGAGCAAGGTATTCTAAGCAACGGAAAGCTCCCAAAGAACCGAAAACGTTATCCACAGAGACAAATTTGTAAAAGAAAAAATTAACAATTACAATTTTTTATTTTCAATAACAATATAACGATTATTCAAATTATAATTGTATATTATTATGTTCAATTTATTTGTTTTCAAAATTCATTGAATAAAATTTTAAAAAAACCTAGACAAAACTGTTGTTCACTCTCGAATCACTATATATCACCTTTCTTATACTATCATCACGCGCTTTCACATTCATTACTTTACCAACTACTGCGCTGTACTATGTCAACAATATTAGAAAATATTCTCAGATAACGGCATACAGAACCATGGAACTCATCCAGTAGTGTACTTTATCGTGGTTTGATTGGGAGAAATTGTCGGTTAGTCAGTTAGGTGTTCATCTGCTTATTTCGTGTTGATATATTCCAATTTTTACAATAAAGTACATCGTTTAGTCGGAAATTTCAGTCGAAAAAGTCTGCCCAAGACCGGCTTCAAATATCTCTCACAGTAAAGAAAATTGTAAAATTTTACCACTACAAATCAGAACTGTACAGGGAGTATTTTCAAAGTAAAATGTGGAATAATTGATGAAAAATTATTACGAATCATAATACCAGAGACGATAAAACCACGTTCATCAGTATGACGGATAAAATGGCAAAATCGACTGTGAAAAATCAAAGCGAATGTACAATTGATCAATTAATTTGAATAATCTGAATTGCTTTTTCAACAAATGTCGATTGTATGAGAGGTAAAATGAATTTTACAACACAAAAGAAAATAATTTATTTGAACAGTTTGTGCAGAGACATTTTTCTGTCAACAACAAGGCACAACTGAATTATTTATCATTAATTTTTTTTCTTTTCTATCCAAACTACAATATACGCTGTTAGCAGTATCGTAAA
>NW_003530527.1:0-5009 GCF_000181795.1 Trichinella spiralis
AGGACGACGAACCTCGCTCCTCTCTTTCTTTTTCTCCCAACAAAAAAAAAAAATTTTTGTGTGGGGATATTTTTTCTCTCCCCACCCCTCCCCTTTTTTTTTTTTTTTTTATACGAAGTAGTTATGTTTGTGAAGAGACAAAAAAAAACTGCCCTTATATGTGAGGGAGTTTATTGAGGGGGCGGGCGGATGTTGAGGGGTTTTTTTAATTTGGGGAAAGAAAAATTTCTTCCTCCCCTTGGGGGGGAAAAACACAAGGCGGGGGTTAATTTCTAACCCGGGGGGGCCCCCCAATTTCCCCAACCCTACCCTTTCCCAAACCAACCCGAGCCGGGGAACCCTCCCCCCCCGGGGGAAAAAAACGGGGTGGATTTTTTCCAAGGAAAAAAAAAAGGTTCCCCTTTTTTCCTTTTTTGGGGAAAAGGGTGAATTGGCTTACCAAACGGCCTTTTTTGGATTGTTCCCGAGTTCCAAGGTTTTGGGGTTACGGGAAACTTATCGCCAAACCAGGGGGAGTTTTTCTTTTTTGAAAATTCCCCAAATAATATTTTGGTCCCAACTTGTTAAGTAAATTTTTGGGAAAAAAAAAAAGTTTCTCCTAAAATTTAAAGTAATAGATAGTTAGTTAAAATTCAAGCAAAAAAAAAAAGAGGGAATGAAGAAGAAAAAATACTTTTTTCGCACAAATACAAATAGCCTTGTTTGATTGCTACACGACCGGCGCACATTTCCATCGGATGCTGAAATGAGTGAGATGTTCGTTTGTGTTCAGTTTTTTTTTAAAAAAATTATATCCATTCTTTGCATTTACCGACATGCTATTCAAGCGGAGCATTTTTTTGCGAAATTCTTCAGTTTCCAGTTCCGTAGCGTAATAGCTTTCTTTAGCTTTTTGAACGCGATATTTCACATGATCCAAGTACGGTTTGAAATCTTCATGAATAACGTGACCTGTGAAATAGTTCGAAAAATTAACATATTACGACAGAAATGAATAATAATTTAAAAAAAAAATTTTTTTTCATACCGACGTGGTAGAAGGTGAGCAAACTGTACAAAAATGAGGAAAGATTTTCGACAAATTCAAATTTCATCCTTTCCTGGACCGACTGTAGAACGCAAACGTAGTCCAAACTCGCACGGTAAAATTGACGCTGTTCAGCTTCCAAAGCAGTATCAGCTTCTTTGAAATCGTTGCGTTTGTTCGTCGACAAATGCAAATGCTTTTCCAAAGTTTGATAAAATTTATAACTGGACTTTTCGTACTTTTTTCTCTCATGCTACAAAAAAGCAATCTGTTTGTTTATTTGTTTATTTATTTATTTATTTCTCATACTTGAATTGCATTGCCGATGCATTCGATGCGAAATTTACGAAACGGTCCAATGAAATTCTTTTCCGTCTCTTGTAACTGAAAATCAAAAATTTCCATTTATATATATATAATAAATGGAAAATTTTTAATAATAATAATATTTGTTTTCTTCAGTTTTCTGCAATTTGTACTTTTCATCAAAAGCAACATGCCAACAGGTTAAACAGTCCCGAGGTGGAATAAAATTTGACCATCAATTAGCAAAAACGATTACTCGGATCATTAGTAATAATAATAATAATAATAAAAGATTTTCGTGTGTGGAAAAAATTGATTTTATTTTCAATCAGAAAAGCCCCCTGTCTCGTTTACTTCCATCCTTCTCTGAATCTTTGACAAAGTGGTCGTCCTTTCATTCAAGTCAATAATCACACCACGGCCCGCATACCATGGCGTGCACGCACATATTTTCACACGCAAGTCAAAATGCAGACAGATATTTTCCTATCACCAAATTGTAGAATGCAAAAAAAATCCAATAAATCAACGTCAGTCAAAACTTTTCAATTCTTAAAATTGTAAAAAGGAATGAATGAATGAATGAATGAAAATTTCACTGAAAATGTCAATGTTAGATTATTTTAAAATCGTAACATTGCAAATTTTAAAAAAGTATAATAATAATGTGCCTTTTGTCGAGTCATACAAAAATAATTTTGTAAATTTCACTATTTCACAGTTGGAAGAAAAGAAGATGCTGCGAGATGAAAAAAATATCAGAAAAACAACATGCACATTAAAGCATAAAATTAAATTACTCACAATGTGACTTCTCTGATCTTCAAGTTGCAAAATCAATTTGCTGTATTCTTTCAAACTGTTGGCTAAAATATATTTTAAAAAAATTAGCATATTTCACTCATGATTATTAATTACCGATGATCCTTTCGTCTTCAGTTTCGGTAGTTCCGATTGTTTCCAGTTTGAGTTCTTGCAGTGTTTTAGCAAAATTACGTTGAGCAGTCTGCAATTCTAGAAACAAAAAAAAACTTTATTACACCATTCATCAGTATTGTTTCTTTTTTGTTTGAAAAAAAAATATATACGTGAAATCAATTTCCCACAAATTGATTAGATTAGTTGACAGTGAAAATTCACTTTCTACAATTCAATTCAATTCAAATTGCAAATTTTTTTTCAAAAACACAAAAACTGAAACATAATCATATTTTGAAAAAAAAGAAACTATTAAAATTTTACAATACAACAACAACAACAACATGATGATAATAATACTAAAATTGTGCTGTAATAAAAACAAGTAAATTTGTGGAAAATTAAATATAAATTTCATTTGAACAACAACTGCTACTAAAAGCTGCAGAAAAAAATCCATAAATCAAGTGTTGGAGAAAATTAAAAAAAACATATTCCTCCCTTCCATCACTAATCATCATTGACAATTCAAAGAAAAATTCTTTCTCCGAATTCTTCAATTCAACAATTCGCGAAAATTCAATTTATTAATTATTTTCAACTACAGTAATTTGAAATAAAATTTAATTAATTCAATCAACATGCTTCTCAAACTCCACTACATCAATAGATGTATAACTTTTGTCGTTGCGATCAAGTTGACGCTTGAAATATCGAATCACTAATCAAATTTTATTGTCCAAAAATTCACTCGTTCACTCTGCTGCATCAATGTAATTCAATTAACATCAATAAAAATAAAATATGCTTCTCAAGTACAGAAATTTACAACAATTTTCCAATTTATATATGCATATAAGAAATGCACAATTTTCACTGACGTTATGAAATTTAATTTTCACATATCAAAAGAGTTTGAACAATTAATAAAAAAAGAAAAATAGTAGAATCGGTACACAATTTACAAATTTGAAAACTGCGTCATTGGCAAAATAAAGCAACAACTTATGCTGTCATTATTTTCAGAAATTATAAAAGCAGAAGAAAAAAAATATATATGCATAGATGGCCAACAACGACGCTACATTTTCAGGAATACAATTTGGATTCCGTCGAACGTGTATAAAAATTTAAATATAATTGTTTTTTTGAATAAACATAAAATTGAAAACTACTGACTGTAAGTACAAAAGGAAAAGCAAGAAAACAACAACAACAACAACAACAATTTTTGGTCAGCGTCATTCATCTCATCTAAGTGACAAATCAACTTCAACGTCAAAAGCTGGCAGTTGTCATCATTTTAAGCGCGAGTACACTCACTGATGCTGCTGCTGCTTACGCGGGTGGGTTGATTTTTTTTCAAATTTTCTTCACATTTCAGACCTCTTTCCCAATGATAATGCGAAAAACAAAATTCACTACTTCTTAAATGATCGAAAATTCAAAAATTTTAAACTAATTATTATTTGTGCAACTATAAAATACTATAAATAAACAAAACTTTCCACAGTTCCCACCTCCCCCCCCCTTTTTTTTACATCTATCAGAGTAACAATGCTGAACGTATATTCTCATATACAAATGACACACTGCTTGTTCAACGCTGACGTGCGTGGAAAACAAAAAAAAAGAACAAACTGAATCAACACTGAACAAACTTTACAACTGTTTACGTGTACATTTTAAACAAAATGACCAAATTCAAATTATACGAACGTACTAAATCTAGGCTGCCATTTTTTCAAAAAAAATATCATAAAATGAAAATAATAGAACAATACGAATTGCTGCTCTTATTGCACAACAATTATTATTATTTCTTTTTCTTGAAATTTCTATTCACAACACACATGAATATACAATAATATTTTCTAAGCACCATTCAACTGTTTCCAGTACCTAATTTATGTGATTTGAAGAACAACGCGAAATAATGATTATATAACACGACCAGATGAGGAGAAATTTTCAACTCCAGTGTGCAGTTGTAGTTTAAGCCTGAGGCATGAATGCTCGACTTGGCCGTCAAACGTGTCAAATTTTGACGAGCTTGTTGTCAAAATTTAGCGACGAAAAGCACTCCATAGAGACTGCAGCTGAGCAAGAAAGAGAAAGCTAACCACCATCGATCGGTTTTCTCTTCTGCTTGTTGCAGTGGAAACAAATTTACACAATTGGAGCAAACAGAATAACAACACAACACCATAAATAATAAATAAACATAAATATGTATTGGAATTTTTGTTTCAACAAAAAAAATATATATATATATATCTACATTCGGCTTGCTTACTTTGTCCTGCCGAGATTAGTTCTTTGCTTTGGCTTTCGAGCAGTTTGATGGATTTGTATGAGCGTTCCAAGGCGAGCTCGTGTTCACGCAAATTCGCTCTAAACCAGGGGCTGTCGGTGACGCAGTCGGCAAATTCCAAAGGTTTCAAAACCATCACTGATTTACCAAAATCAAGAAAACGACAAATTCGGTTGTTTATTTATTTGTTTATTTGTTTATTTTTTCAAACGTTCAACTGGCCGTAACACAAGCGAGCGCGCACTCGTGTGTCAAAACGGCGCGAATGCACTTGAAAAGTGCCGATGCGTTTCGCGAAGGTCGATACGTCCTACGGTACTACTACGTAATCGCATCAAATACCGTAGCATGGCAGAACCTGAACATTGTTTATGACTTTCAAATTTGAAAATATATGGCAAATTTCATTTTGAAAATTTTCACTCTCAAATCCACACTAATCTG
>NW_003530528.1:0-1657 GCF_000181795.1 Trichinella spiralis
TGTATTTTTTTTCAGTGGTAGTAGTAGTAGGGATTAAAGTTTCATCATTTGAATGAGGATCAGTTGTTTGCTGGCAAGGGAATTTATGTTCATCAGGAATTGTATTTTAATTTATTATAAATCTATAAATAATTCACTATCTTTATTCTGGGTTGGTTATTTCTCATTTTCTTTTAACGGTGTTTCGGTGATAGTTACTCGTTGCTCGAGGCCAAATTTAAAATTGCATTTTCCGATCATTTCTCCAAATACGATTCGATTTTTTACTTTAAACCCATTCAGTCCCTTGGAAATTTCGTGCATAACTATGTCAGCAATGTTACCTTCGATCATGGTGACCATGGAATGGTTCGCTTTCATGTTCCTGATCACAACTACAACTCGACCTTGAATTTTGAATCCCACTTTGAATGATGCCGAACACTGAGCTTCGGACATCACCAGTTCAGCAGTGGTTTCAGTGTGCGGTGGCACACAAATTTTGCTGTCCACACTCCAGATCAGTTGCTCTTCGATCGTATCTTCGTCTAGACGGGAAAAGTGCAATTCGCGCTTGAAGCCCACATTTGCTTCTAGAATTTCATTCGGAGTTTTCATGCAAATTTCAAAATCCGCACCACGAATGATACCATTTTCCACGCACATAGAGCAAACGGACGTGCTGACCCTTTCGGCTCGGAAGCTGTGCTCTTGGATACGATTTGTCGAATTTGAAAAGTATCCTTGGCTGAATGCTGAGACGGCTCATCTCCTCTTGGGCTGAACGAAATTTTGGAATCACACTGTACTGAGGCTCGTCACAAGTCATTTTTACGTTCGACCAATTTATGTCGTATTGTAAGCACTCTTCGGATAAATGTTTTTGTTCGGAATTTTTCGTAAATCGAAAAACATCACGTGCCCAGACATTCACAACTTGTTCAAGATCTAACACGTGAACTTGTTTTCTTAATACATTCTGCATATTCTAGAAATGAATACAAATTTGAATTTTTTTTGAAATAGGTTTGTTTCATCCGAAAAGGAAAAACTTACGTATTTCATTTAATTATGAGCGTACAAGCTGAAGAACAATGTAATCGAAGTGCAGATAGTGTTATGATGAATTCAACAGATGACGATTTATTTTATTTGCAGACGAAAAATAGCGCCAACGATATGAATAAGATGGATGACGTAAGCTTTTTCCATTCTCAGATATTCGTTAATTGTTCAAAAAGAGCCAATTATATGTTATGCTTTTTATATGACAAAGCAGAAATTGTTTCTCATTTGAATTTCAATTAATTTCTCATTGTTAGTTGAAATTGTTCCGATTTTGAAGTTTCAATGTTTGAATGATCATCATATGAGCGATAGAACAGCATTCAATAAGCATCCAGTTGACGCTTTGAATTTTAAATTTTCTAGATCAGGATTTCTAATAGAAATGTGCTTCATGTTGGACACGCTAAAGATTTTCACAATTAACATATATGTTAACTTTTTTCCATTAATGTCATTGTTAAAGGGAAATTACCTGATTTTAATTCCGTTACAGTACATTAAAATCAAAGCACCTTAAACAAATTGAAGGAGTAAACTTTTACTCAAAGAAATAATTTAGAAATCTAATTAGTAAATAAAGAAGAAACAATATCGAAAAGGAAAAGAAGTT
>NW_003530529.1:0-2304 GCF_000181795.1 Trichinella spiralis
ATATTCTTGATTGTAAAAATTAGAAATTATTAGTCATATTAAAATTAATGTGAAAATTGATAGTATGTTCTATTTATTACATTTCATTATTTTCATTCTGATATTATATTTATTTATTTATGAAATATAGTTACCAGTTCTCGAATATTTTCCGGAAAAAATAGTTGACTATCGAGGTTTGCACACTTCGCAACTGCTTCTTTAAACGACATTTTCTTTTGAATTTGATAACAGGCATCGTCGTATTGAAACCAGCCATATTTGCATACTTCTCCTTTGACGTTGAGAACTTTATAAAAATTTATTAAAAACGTATGCATTAATTTTTTTCAATTCAACAATACCTTTGAGCACCAACGCAACGAAACAAGTTGCCAATAAATATTTCATAAAGCAAGCACACGGCAGACAGCGCGTTGAAGAAAGCATAATATCCTGAGATGATTTTTCTGAAATAATCAAATTTTCTAATTTTTTCTTATCTTTTTTTATTTTTATTTTTTGAAAGAAATTGTCATATTTTAAAATTAATATAAATAATATGCACTGACTAGCAGTGAATTAATTGATGACGACGATCTTTACTCTATACTTCTCTTATGATGGATGAAACGTGTGTTTTCAAATAGTGACAAATTTCTTCTCCGAGCAAATAGTTAAAATTAAGCTTATTTCAAAATGTAATCTCTCTGAATGGATCAATATTGCTATGGAAATTATGTAAACTACATTTTGAAATTCAAAATTGCTTCTGTGCAAAGTGAAGTTTAATGTTTAAATATTTCTTCCAAATGTGAATGCGGATTTGATTAATTTGATTATCGTATTTATTATTTATATGTAAAATATTAGTTTTATATTATTCAACATTTTAATGCTGTTTTTATAATTGTTTAGCCAGTTTCAACTTTGCCTTTTATTAAATATTTGTATTATATATTATATTTATGCATTTATGAATTTTTGTTTGTAAATTTCAGTTAATTAATGCATCTTTTATATGTCATCTAATTAATTAACTAGAAAATTAATTTAAATCAGAAAGGAATAAACTTTTTCTTATCATTAAAGTTTCTCAGTTATCTCATAATTAACAGAAAGTAATTGCAAAGTAGCAAATGAAGCCCACACTATGTGCCAATATAAAATAATGAGATATGTGATATTTATATAAATCAATTGTGTATTTCATTAAATTTTGAAATATGAAATAATGAAGATAACAAAGAAATAATTGTAATTACTAGTAAATTTAGCGTTAAGATTCAATGAAATTTAGGTCTAATAATAAAGGTTGCCACAGTTAAATACAATTCTGAGTTTAGTTTTGAATGCAACGTTTATGTATTTGTTTATTATTGTCGTTATCATTAGCTTATCGAATAAAATAAGCGAATAAAATTTTAAATAGGGAAGTTGTTCTCAATATGTTAAAATATATAACAAAATTAAATACATTAAATTGCTGGCTAAATATCAGTTGTAATTATAACTTTGTGAAAAACAAAATTTCAATATCTGAGCATTTTAATTTCCTCATATAATAAATTATAATTGAAAAATACATTTAAAATGAAATAACAGTGCAACAGAGTGCTGTTTATTAATATTTTAATAAAATTTAAATTTTAATAATTTAATAACATTTGCATTTCATTTACTCATATTTACATTTGTGAATAACTATGTTTTTGGTCAGTGTTTCATTAATAATGATATTTGCTATGTTACGTTATTTATTAATAACATTACATAACATGAAGCGGCCAAAATTTGTTTATTGTTTATTACAAATTAAATTCATTTTGACCGAAGAAGCATTATTAATGTGAGTGCACTAGTTTTTCATCAGCGCGAGATTAACTGTTTTGTTCAACATAAGTAATAAAAAAAGAGCATGTTATCCGCATGTCTGCATAAATCAGACTGCATGCATATATTATTAGTAACTCTAGAAATAGACTGCCTGGTATTAAGTGCTTTTATGAATTTATAAATTTAACTATTTGGAGTTTTTCTTGCGTGCTCAATTTTTAATAAATAACTATTTTTAGAAATGACAATTTCAATGCAATGCAATTTTGAAAGAATTCTTTTCAATTACTCCATAGTTTAGAGCTATAATTACTTCTTTGTACATTTAAGAGAGAAATGATAAAATGATCAATTATTAATATATAAATTGATTAAATGACTATGTAATTACGTGATTGGGGTAGTGAAGGAGAGTGCACTAGATTTGACAGTTGAAATTTCCATTTCCTTTTTCTTCCTCCCTTCAAGTTCGATAAGATATTTCTCTTC
>NW_003530530.1:0-1800 GCF_000181795.1 Trichinella spiralis
GAAATGCAAATAAATTATTATAGAAAAATAATATTGCTATGTATCTTTAAATATAATTTTATAATAAAATCATGTAATAAAATAGCAAACAATGAAAATTATTTGCCATTTTTTTCACATCTTCTTATGGTTTGCTATTGAGTCATGTTTGCCAACGGTAAAATTGAAAATGTTAAGTTCAATTAATAGGGATTTATTTTATATTTTATACTTTTTTCTGATCATTAAACTGTTTAATAAATGTAAATTAATTTATCATTATTTATTTCACTTTCACATTCTGAATGTCAAATTATAGTGCCAATTTTCATCATGAACAGTACAAAATTCAAAAAGAAAACCCACAAGAGGATGGATGTGATTTAAAATATTTTTTTTGCTATTCAAACAGCAGAAGTAATTCTTGTGCTGCAATTTTTGTAATACAGTAGCCGTACATGTTTTTTCCACATTCATTGTGTTACGATGTATATTTTGAGGTCACGTGAATGGCGAGTCTGCTTTTATTTGAATTTCGTTCAAGTAGTGTCGTTTCGTCTGACGCCTACTTGTTTATTGTCTGTTTTGGAACGTGATAACGAAATGGCAAGCAATTGCACAGGGAATGTTTATTATTATTGAGTGTTGAAAAGAAAAACTCAATAACATAAGAATTGTTAGAAACTAGAATCTATTTATATTTAGATACTATAAATAACTTGTTTACGTGAATATGTAGCAATTGACTCTCGGCAAACATGACGTCATACACTGAAAATACTTGGCAGTTGGCCAACTATTTGTTCTCTGCTAAAAAGAATTGACAATCGATATTGTCAGCGTGTGTTGGAAACTCTCAATTCCTGGAATTGGGTCATATTTAGAAATCAATGAGAATACGTCATCGCGCAAGAGAAGTGCGTATATATACGAGAGAACGAGAGCAGAGAATCAGTACGAGCAGTACACGTGTTGAGAGTACGTTTAGTACTTGTGATAGTAGCAGTGTTAGTCGTATACACTGTGAAGATAACTATGTGCTTGAGTAGTATTGTTTGAGATCGTTGAATAAAACTGTTTCTATCTGATTTTGGTTTATTGCTGAAAGCAATAAATTTGTGTGGAACGATATTAGCTTGGACGCAGTAGTTATCACCATCAACAAAGAACCAGAGAAAGCTTATTCATCACGAGGACGAATAAGCCGCGAATAACTACAGTCAGTATTGGAACCTGATTGTTAGTTATACAAAGTGTAGCTAAAATTTGCTACAAGAATTATGAAATTCATTTTTCAAAATTCAAGCAACTGTATTCAGTGGAAAATTTATTTTTTTATATATGAT
This sequence comes from Trichinella spiralis, assembly GCF_000181795.1. Lineage (NCBI taxonomy): Eukaryota > Metazoa > Nematoda > Enoplea > Trichinellida > Trichinellidae > Trichinella > Trichinella spiralis. Next base: position 1,326 of record NW_003530530.1, read on the forward strand.
TATTTTACATGTTCAAATTATAAATTAAATGCTCATATTAACAAGTGAACAAAAATGACAAATCAACGCGTTGTGTAGCGTTGTACTGATACGGTAAAAATTGACAGTAGGAAGTTCTACAGTGGCAATATTTATTTTTCTTTTCAAACAGAACAAATGCATTAAACAAACAAATGAAATGTTTATAAAATAGCAGAGAAAAGTATTTGGTTTGAAAAAATTCAAGCTTGAACAATTGTTGAGCTATTCAGCTGAAAACGTAATGAACTTTCTATAAATGGTGAATAACCGGCGCTGATTATCAATCGATTCAAACACTGCTGACGCTGTTTTAAACTTGAAAGCATCGTTTTCACTGACGAAAACCACAGTAAAGCTCGACTTGACCTACCGACCCAAAAGTGGGAGGCCAATCCGATCAATGTCCAAAAACAAAAAAATTCCATAAAATATCCCCAACAAAATTGGAATGTTC
>NW_003530531.1:0-1940 GCF_000181795.1 Trichinella spiralis
TTTTATTTATACTACTACAGTGCGGTAGCTATCACATAACTATGACTGTGAAGAATGATATACTTTCTACTCAGGTGAGAAAACAAAAACAGCTGCATGAAAATACAATCTGTTTTTTCTTCTACACTTAGGAAGTCTTCCAAAGCTTAAGAAATGCACTTATATCAGCCGTACTATTGTATCGGTTCAATATGAAAACTCGTAATTTTTGAAGAAAATGACTGATTCTTCACAGTTGCCTAGAAAACATAATGCGTGATGCAAATCCATCACAAAATGCTCTCAACGAACTCAAATGTGAACCATTTCAAGGCGTAATGTGCAGAAATCACTAGAAATAACATTCACTTATTATGTAACGATCCAAACGCGGCCAAATTAGAATATTATAAATCGCTGCATATAATGAATATTCATTTCACTTTTTATTATAATTGGAAGAAAATGCTCGTTTATCACTTGATAATGCTGCGAAGAAAATCAAATTGCATGCACATCGTTGTGAATGTTGATGAAGAGCTGTCAGAATTATCATTCAAATTTTCCTGCTGTAAAAGAAAGATTTGTAATCACTTTTATTAAATGTACATATAATTATTAAAGTTGAATTTGATTTCAATGCTTGCAAATATTTCAAGGTATTTTTTTTCAGAAATTCACAATTACCACTTTTTCAAATTTGAAATTTAATTTATGCTGAAATAATAAATACTGAGATAAAAATTACTGGCTAATGAAATAAGATTTCAATCAAACATGTTCAAATCCGTGCAGCAAACATTCATAAACAGCTGCTGTTGACGACAGTTGCCATTTGTCGCATGTCAACAAGCAAGTTTAAACTTGCATGTTGTACGTTGTTTTTTGCATGCTTGTTTTGTTGAAAAAGCATGAAGCGGTAAAAATAAGCATGGACAATAATTACATGACAGTAATATTATAGATATAAAATAAAGATAACATGACGGTGACAGATAAAATGACAGACAACATACTCGTGTAACAATAACAAAGAAGTAAAAAAAATCAAACTGATTTAACAATGCGAGTACAAGTGAATTGCTATTTTTGAATATTGGTTAGTATAACAATATGAACAAGTGTAAGTTTTACAAGAGAATAAAAATTAGTAGTAATAGCAGTAGTAGAGATGATAAATAAAATAAGTATAACATTATAATTAATATCTGCATTTGAAATATCTCGACGACAGTGTTCGTTCGCTAGTTGATATTGGAGGATGCGTCAGATAATTCATTTGGACTAGGTGGCGGATTCCGTGGACTTCTGGTTAAATATAGACGCTGCTTGTTCACTGCACAACGACGAATTACACTCGACGCCACACTACCGCTGCTTCTTGGAGAAGGCGGAGGTGGAACTGGATTACTACTTCCGCTTAACAATGGTTGACTAGCATTGGAATCGATTTCTTCTTGTTCTATTGCTAAATCCTCTGGCTCTTCTTCTTCTTCTTCTGTTATTTTCTCGTCATCATGTTTTTCTTTTTTCTCTACAGTTGATTTTGTTGCCATTTCTGGAAACGATTCCGCAATTGCAATCGAGCCGATCATTTTCGGTTCGCTTTACATATAGCTGCTAATTGCTCATTTCCACTGAGCTGAAATTTTCGGTGATGGTGAATTTCCATAATAATTTATGAGTGGATGAAATGGTTCCGCGTCGACGAACGGAATTTTTCATGCATTACAGTTTGCTTGATTTAGCCATTTGCACAGACGATTATAATCTCTATTGCAGGACGAATACATTGATCCGCTCTTTGTACTTATAGGAGGATCGACTGTTTAATCAAGAGTTACTCATATATTGATCCTTGTAAAAATTACAGCTCTACGATCATAACTCTTCTATTATGCAGTTTGATGTGCTTGATGCACACTCTGACGAACGAACTGTACACCACTTCGGTGATTCTG
>NW_003530532.1:0-2378 GCF_000181795.1 Trichinella spiralis
GTGTTCATGAGCGAATTGTTTTTAATTTTCATTTTTAAAAAGCATCAGAAAAAACTCATCAAAAAAAAAAGAGCATAAGTTTATTCGAAAAAATGTGCTTTGTTGCAATGAGAAAGTAAAATTGTAGCTGAACAATTGCACTTGAAAAGATATGCATATTAATAATATCATTTTTATCATTATTAAACAAAAAAAATATTCGAAAAATATAATTTGGTAAAATTGCTTGAATTTTATCAATCTAAAAGAAATGCAATCACTTGTTGAAAAAACAATCTTCGATGATAAAATCAGCATTGCTAAATTGACATTTTTTAAGTGTTGTTGTTGTATATTGAATGCAGATCTCAGGCAGAGCCTTTCATCAGTTATTAAGCAACTTGTATTTTTTTTTGAAACTTAAACATACTTTTCAGAGAATATATTCGCAAACAGCCTTCCTCAATTATTGCTGATTAAGAATTTCAGCATATAGCTGACTTCATTTTCTGAAGCTGCATCCGATAAACAATTTAGAGCATCAGCTGATTAATTGAAGCCAGGTTTAATGAGTATCTCTTTCATCAAAATTGAACCCAGGAATGCAATTAAGATTTCAAATTTAACAACTGCAACGAAATAATTTGTCATTTAAATTAAACATATCGAAATAACATGAAATGCCGACATTAAATAAATTCTGCTGACTATTCCGATGGTTTGACCGGATAATAAATAAGAAAGTTGAATTGTGCATAGCCAGATGCGTACTGTAAAGCAAATCAAATGAACAAATTGACTTGAATGAAAAAAGCAAAAAAAGAGAAGTCAAATGTTTGTTTAAATATTTTTTAGATGTTTTATGCTATGTTGTTTCACTGGTGCATTGAGCGTTAAAAATGATTTTAAGCAATAGTGATTTTCAATTTTTTGCCATATTTGTTATCTTCCAATATACATAATCATGCAGTTTGTAAGATTCTATACTAAATTCATGATAGCAATAAGAACATGCAAATTTTTATCATATAACAGATTAATGAAACCTGAAATTCATTACTTTAATAAAAATGTAAATTATTTAAAAGCAGTTGTAACATTTTTAAAATATTTTTCTAATTCAAAAATGTCAATGACTGAATTATGAAATGGAATTGATTTTTATGCGTCTAACATGAACATAAAATTATGTGAACTCGTGTAGAATTAAAAAACAAAAGTAAGCAATCAGTGTAAACAGTTTCAATAATCTTTTCTCACTTTGTAGAAAAATAAAAAATATCTCAGTGCACGATAAATTATATGGCATAGTTTTTAGAACTTTTTAAGCTTAATTTTCAAATTAAGTGAATCATCATTGCCATAAAATTTGTTTATTGCTTATTTTGAATATAATTTTTAAGGCGATTAAGGTTCATTTCTAAACGGTTTGTCGAATTGCTGAGTTATATCTACAATATATACAAGGTAAAATAACTTTTGAAAATCCACATGTATTTTTCAATTAAATTATAATTATGATTTTTTGTGATTTCTTATTTAAATGATTGAGGTATAATAGATATTTTAAAGTACAAATTCAGTTTAAAAATAGTGCATAAATACATGTTTAGTAATAAAAATGAACAAAGCTTTTATATTTATAGATAAAAATTAATGGTGATAAATAAAAATTAATCCTTTGAGCGTAAAGTATATTTATATCGTCATCAAAATATTTTTCATAATTTTATAAACTATATAAATAAAATGTAATAATAAATAAATTTTATAAAACAAATATATAATGATAATTAATTAACTAATTGATTGACTGATTATCAGAAATTTATTTTTGTTTTAAATTATTTTCTAAAACATGCATTGTTGAAATATAATGATTATGTGATGCATCATTTAATGATTATCTGCAGATAATTAAAATTATATAGCATGTTCAATAATTTAAACTTTATATATGACTGTAATTTTATTAATTGTCAAGTATTGTAATTGTATGCAATTTATGTAATCACAATATCAGATATATATATATAACGATATAAGTAATAAGTAGTTATTTTAAAATACTAAAAAAAAGTGGCGCTAAGCTACTTTTAATTCATTGGCTTGCATTAATCTCACTTGTACACATTTATTTATAGTTAGTTATTTTTTGCATTCAAAAATACTTTAATTTGTAAAGAATGAATTCATATTCAGTCGCAATATGACTTGTAAAAATTGTCACAGGAATCAATGCATTTTTATTTTGCTATAAATTTGCTTTAAATGTACGTTTTAAAAATATGCTAAATATTAAACTAAAAATGTGCATTAGCATACTATATTCAAGGCCATTAATTTTAAAAAAAGAACATTATCATATATGCATTTAGAAGTATGCAAATATTCGATTC
>NW_003530533.1:0-1099 GCF_000181795.1 Trichinella spiralis
CATTTAAATTTAGTATTCATAACCCGTATTCATATTTCAATATATTGTAGCATTCCCTACTGACATAATGGAAAAGAAGATTATATAAATTTCCATAGAGAAAGCATAAATAAGTATTTTTTTAATTTATTCTTTAGATTATTGAACAACGTTGAACAGTGCAAATCAATACTTTTTTCAGACAATCGCTAACTTTCTTTAAGCTGCATTTTTAGCTTCTTCACTAACTCACCAAGAGATTTTCATCCACAGAATTCGATATAGAGCACTCCATTATACAAATAATGATCGTCACAAAGGTGCCTTATCATCAAGTGGTAGCGTCGTAAAATATTCTCTGAATTAACTATGGCGTCAAAAATTAGTTTAAAGGTAATTTAAAGTAATTCTGTTTTCTACTTGTGTTAGTTATCTTCAAAAACTGTGCACACTTATTTTGTAAACGTTATCTTTTGATTAAAAATTTAATGTAATTATTATATTTGAAAATTCAGTTTTCAATTTATTGTAACTTTCACTATGTGATAAAGTGCGACTATTTGTTATTTAGCATTTAACATTATTGCAGATATGAACAATGGAGAAAAAAGAATTTTAAACGCCTTCTACACGGAACAGAAGACGCGCGTTACGAAGCACAACAACAGAATGCAAGAGGTATGTGTGATTTTCTGTCAGTCAGGATTCTGTAATTCGAGGTTGGGGATACAGCGAAAGGGTGAATTTTATTCTTTAGTTTAATTAAAATTGGTAAATGTAAGATGTAAATAAGATTTTTCACTGTAAAACGGTATTTTTTGTTTTATACATGAGATGGTATTGAGATTAGGGAAGAATGACTTGATTGTTAGAATTTAATTTTAGCTCATTTAAACCACTTTCAATGCTGCGCGCCTGGTGTCTCTCTATTATAAGCACATCATCTTCTATTGTAGATTGCTTTTTCAATAGTTTAACAAGCATTTACTTGAAAATTTCTCAATTCAAAGCATCTTCTTTGACAGAAATTAGCTTCACATTATCAACGTTGTTATTCCTTTTTTTCAAAAATGCGGAGGCGTGTTTTGACTAAGTGAATATTTTTGTTATGGCGTTTATT
>NW_003530534.1:0-1470 GCF_000181795.1 Trichinella spiralis
TGCCAAAATGCATATTCCAATCTTACCTTTTCTAAATTTAAACATTTAAATTTAAAACATCCAATAACAAAATAAAGCAACATTTCTCAAAAGACACAAACTAATAAAAAAAGTAAAGTTCATATTATTTTTTAAGCTTATTGCTTCGTTAAACTTATTTGATTTCGCTCTGTAAAATTAATACGATAATTTAAACAATATATACATTGGCAAAGGTTCACTGAAATGAAAATTTTCAATTTACGTATATCAAATAATTACCGAATTGCTTTTTGCACTTGATCGATGCCAGTTAACACACCCTCTCTTTTGAACTTCCTCGCTTTGTCCAGTAATTTAAAAATCTTTTTTGCCAGCTTTCTTGACGCTAGTGGTTGGGCAATTTCATTCACCAACGTGCACGCGTGCGCATAGCTCTCACGATTTGATAAGCTGTTGGAATCCTCTGCAGAAAATGACTTGGAATCGTTTGTATCATCAAAATCAATAGCAGGCACTGATATTTCTGTTTCAGAAACTCCAACAGTTTCTTCCTTTATATGTTTCTTTTCTTTTCCCATTGCCAAACAAAATACTGATTAAATAATTTTGCTCGCTACAGTAAGTAATGATTTGTAAGTAAATTTCTATAGTTTTAGTTGAAAATTAATCTAAAATTAACAAAATATTTCATTTTACTTAACTGTTGTTCATCACTTTAGTGGATTAATAAAATTCATTTTATATAAACTTTTTTCTTGTGCATTAGTTTTTGTTTAAAATTTACCAATAGTTTTGTTAGAGTCAGACTAGCGACAGTAATCTGACGTTCAGGTATGAATAGACCAGACGTTCGTTTGTCCGGCCGATAAGTGAGTGGACTGTATAATAAAGAGTGGATTAGGTGTATCTTCCACGGCGTGGGCAGCGATCGGGGTCCAAAAACTCTCGTCGATGGCGATCTCCTTCGCGGACGTCTTCCGGTTCCCTAACTCCGCTAACTCTGTACGTTGCGACTGCACGCTCGAAGTGTACGAATACCCGAGCTACTACCGTTGTTCCTAACGGTAAGTCGAATGCCCTTCAATAAGGTACCCACGAGTCTCTCGCTCGATCGTCCTTCCTTGCACTTCGACTCGGTTCGTCCACACTTCCCAATTCGACTCTTCGGAATACGGCAATACTGCAACCAGTACTGCAAACCACGTATTCTAAGCCGACTTCTCGCAACCAACGCGTCCTCTTGTACAACTATCGTACCACTGACGCATACACACACAGACGTATCTCTTCTCTCTCCAGGTATATGTATATCTGGCGCGGCGCGCTTTCTAGCCCTATATATAGGGCCAGGGTCGGCGGGCCCGCGGTCGACCCAAACGCGAACCACCAATAGGCTCCTCGCTCGCGGCGGGAGCGCTCGCTATCTCCGGGCGCCCATCTAAAGCTTGTCAGTCTTCATTATGTTGTCCTGCTTCCGATCTCTGATCC
>NW_003530535.1:0-1676 GCF_000181795.1 Trichinella spiralis
AGCTGTTTACATTACTATAAATCTGAAAACGTATTTCATTTTTGAAACTGTTTTCAGTAGAAGCGATTTTTTTATTATCCATATAATTTTGATTTGTAGAAAGTCATTTACAAAATATAAATTATTGTATTTTTAGTAATTTGCAATGCTTCAGATTATTAAAAGTTTGTTTCAGTTTATTTTAGTAAAAGAAATTTGCATAATATTGTTCTATTACGTAATAGTGCACGATTACGTAATAATGCAGTAATACGTATTAGTATGAAGTGTATAAGTAAAAACGTAATAAATTTCATCGTCTTGTTTAATAACGCTGTTCATGATATTTATTCTACTGCGCTATTAGTGATGGAAAATTAGGTTGTTCTTCCGGAGGCAAAGTAAATAGTCATTTGCATAATTTACTTAGTATTATACATCGAATCAGAGAACTTCGATTACATTAGGTTATTCAGTTCATTGCTATGCTCTCAGTCTGGCAGGTCGTCAACTATAATTCTGCTCTTCTACACCATCCATGAATAACTGGTAAGTTGGATTTGATATTTTGGTGGTGGTATGCTATGCATGTTACTTTACTTATATGGTGAATGGAAACTGACGGGTCTCTTTATAGTTTTGTTATTGCTAACTTTCAGGTACATCAGATAGTGAAGACGAAGAAATTCTTTGTTTTTTATTTTGAGATATAATTTACTTTCAGAATTGACATTATTTTATATTCATATCAATGAATATGAAACAACCAGATTGTGAAAGCTAAGTGAATGAGGTAAATATGCGTCATAATAATTTTTCACTCCTGTTTGTTTGTAATTATGTTTTTTTCCGTGTAGGATAGCACCACCATCAGCATCGCATCACTTTAATCTTCATTTTGGCATCATGTAACTGATATCACATATTGGTTGTGTTGGATTTTCATAAATTTTAAATTTGAATATTACATTGTAAATATGGCTTTTTAAATGTACAACCATATCTAATACAGTGCAATATCTGGAAAGAGTTAAGATGAACGATATCCTGTTTATATACTTGTAAGTAGTGCACCAATATTACTTCTCAGTTTATTCTTTTTGTACATTTTATTTGTACTGACAATAGCAATTGTAATGATACTTATAAGAAACAGCCATATTGTAAGAAAATAATTGAAGACGAATAACAGTGCATCATAATTTCTAAATTCCATTCTTTGATTTTCTTTCTTTGATTTAATCCTTCTTTTTGGTTTAATCATCTCCTTGTCGATGTTTCCCTTGTGAAAGTCAAGAATTCCAACTGTTCTCCTTCTGAGCTTTTTCATCGTAACAGTACGAATGAATTAGGTATTTATTATAGTATACATACATTGCGTTGAAGAAGTCGAAGAGGTTTGGATTCACCATGCCATGTGTTACAGTGGTTTCACATGAATGAGTAAGTGTTGAATTTGTTTAGTTAGATAGCACGTACATGCGTGTATTAGATGTATATTGCACGACATAACTTCTATAATAACAGATTACGTCATCTGAGCTGAACTCTTATCGATTCTCTGGACGTCGTTGTGCGGCAGGCTCACATCAGTTCGTTGTTAGTGTGGAATCAGAAACATTCGTAAGTATTGTATTCGTATTGTGAATGGAAACTGACAGGTCTTTTTCACTTTCACTTCGGAAATTCACTTTTCA
>NW_003530536.1:0-1768 GCF_000181795.1 Trichinella spiralis
TCTGTTTGGTCAGCTAAATAATAGCTCGCGTTTATTGTCATCAATGAGCCGTTTCTATGTGACCTGAGCTTGTTACTTTTCAGTGTCGCGTGTCTGATAAAGGAGAAAAACAGAGACAGCGTCTCGCATGTTTCCGCTTTACAGTTCATATATTGATGAATTATCAGAAACGGCGACTGTATTGCAAAAGAGAGGAGCAGAAGCTCTTATCCATTTTGAAGGATAATAACAAATTGATTATACAATCCTTCTCAGCATGTGTTCAACAAATTGTAATAATTAAATCGAAATTATTCCCTTCTTTTCAATGAATTTGCATAAAATTGGAAATAGTCCGAGGCTGACTTCAATGTAAACTATGTAAAGAAGTACAATTGCAAAAATGTTTTTATCGTTGTACTTATTTTATTAAATTTAGTAGAAAATATTGTTTTTTTGTTTTAATTTCACAGTAAAATTTGTAGGTTTTGATAAACCGTGCGGTGGACCTGGACGTGGGAATTGTGTGAAATTAGAGAATCCAGAAAGAAACAGAGAAACAGACTTATTGACGCCGAAATTAGATACAGTATTTTCCATGTGGCCAAATTCTATTTATAAAGAAATTTGCGTTTGCAGTGGTCATTTCACTGGTTCCAAATGTGATGAATGTGTTGCTGGATATCGCGGGCCGAACTGTGAACACCGAATGCATAGTAAAGTGCGTAAATGGATTAACCATGTCAATTCAGAAGAGGCAGATTTGTTATTAAAAGCTTTCCGACTAGCTCAGCATCTTTCCTCTGATCAATTGACCCTGTTGCCAATAGCTAACGGTGCAATTGAGCTGAAACAGTTAACCATCTTTGAACATTACGCTTGGATTCATTACATGGCAAGTGCAGAACAATGCTTTGGCATGGGATACGGTACTGGTTCAGCTTTTCCCACTTGGAATCGAGCATTTCTGTTACAGCTTGAATCAACTCTTGCTCGTCTGGTTCAAAATCATTCATTAACTTTGCCTTATTGGTTTTGGTTTATTCCGGAACCTGACAATCCTGTTGTCGGAAATTCTACAATTTTTGCCGCTCTTGATGCACTAGCTGATCAGATGAGCATATGCCAAACGTGGGCAGCACGTTTGCAGCCGTTGTGCGATATATGCAGTAGTCGTGCAGTGACGTTGAAGTATTACAATTTGAACGACTACAATCAGACGTTGTTACAAATTCAACGACTGTTGGATCACGTAGACGATGAGGATTTGAAAAAGCAGTTGAATTTCATTTTGCACAGAACGTTATATGTACAAAATGGTGGATTATTAGGATTCACAGATGAACTTGACGCACTGGTTTCACACTTAAGTCCTGTATTAATGGATGGCTTGCACAATGTCAGCAACGATGAAAAAGTATTTCTTTTTTCACTTTTTATACATTTATTTTTCACTCTACAATTTTATAACATTCATCTTTGTTAACTTGATTTCATACTATTATTTATCATCATTTGACAACATTTCTCCATTTCAGTTAAATTTATATAGTTTGATAATTTTCAATTATATCTTCATTACTGCTTTTTTAACTTTAAAAACAGTTTTAAATTCAATTTGACTAAAAAGAGAATTTTGTATAGTTTCATTCGTTTATAATTTGCGTTGCAAATAATGAATTGTTTGTTTCATTTCACTTTCTTTGTCAAGGCGGATTGCTGTGCTACGTTATCTGCTTCGTTTCCCACAGATTGGAACGCTGAAAATCCATTGTATTATTTGGCGTTG
>NW_003530537.1:0-1603 GCF_000181795.1 Trichinella spiralis
AAAAATGTTTGGCCAAAGGGATGGTGAGCATTCGGAGCGGGTGTTTTCATCAAGGCGACCATTGATCAGCAATCTGTTGAGAGGAATTAATTTTTTCATTCAACCAGATTTGCATGATGTGAAAAGGAATATTGAAAAATTGGGCGGAACGATTGTTGCTCAGTTGACCGGCAAAGTGATGTTAGCCATTTTTTCTGAAGCTGCGTTGCACGGTGAGAGCTGTTTTAAAAATTTTGTTCTGAAAATGTCCGAAAAGCGAATTGCTTGCGTTTCTGACGACTTCGTCGACCAAATTCAAAGTATTCCATTGCACGACGCGTTGGCGAAATGTAAAATTAATTCCTGGGATGCTGACAGTGTAATAAGGCGCCAAAAAAAAAGAAAATGAATAATAATTGCTGATTTTCTTTTTTCTTTATTCATATCAATAGATTGAAGTGAAACGTGATCAAATTGGATATGCTTCTTTGGAAAAAACAATGCCAGGTTCAATTTTATTAAAAATTACAATTCGTTTGTGCAAGGTTGTCTTTTCAGGAAGTTCGAAGAGAAAAAAAATTGGACAAAATTTTGATAATGAAAAAGTGATAATCAAAGGTGGAGGAGCTGTGCATGCGTGTTCAGGTATTTTTTTTCTTGCTATTTATTCTTTTCTATTGTTTATGCATATTTTTTGAAAGGATTGCATGAAATTGCCCACGTTTATCAACAAAATGGAAAAGCTTATGATGTTGTTTTGAATGCTGTTGATGTGAACTCTGGAAGAAATTCATTTTATAAATTGCAAATTTTGAAACACGACCATTCGAATGAGTATAATTGTTTCTTTTTTGCATTTTTATACTCATATATTTTCGTATGTATTGATTTATTTGTTATTAACATGTACGTTCAGATTTTGGGTATCTCGAGCGTGGGGTAGAATTGGCACGACGATTGGTTCGCATTTGTTGGAAAGTTTTGATACAGCTTCTGAAGCTATTGAATTTTTTTGCGAGTCTGTTTGAAAATTGTTTTGAAATTTTGACACTAATAATAATCACAAATGAAATTAGAGTGTATTTGGAGAAGACTGGCAATGAGTGGAATAGTGAAAATTTTGTCAAACATCCGAATAAATTTTACCCAGTTAAAATCGAATATTTTTCGGTAATCTTTCTATTCTGTTTAATTTGCATAAATTATTGAACAGAAATTTTTTTAATTTTTTTCTTTTATAGAAAATTCCTTCTCCTCCAAAAATAAGACCAGGCTCCAAGTCGACTTTGCCAAAAGCAGTGAAAGAATTGATGAAATTGATTTTCAGTGTGCAAGCTTTCAAGCATACAATGCTGGAATTTTCAGTACAATTGACGCTTTGAAATATTAAATCTTATTCACTGTTGAACACTTTCGTTCAAATGGTATGCATTTTTACAGGTTGACGTGAACAAAATGCCGCTTGGAAATTTGGCCACCGATCAAATACAGCGTGCTTTTAACATTCTTTCTCAAGTGAAAGAGGTCAGCATTTTTGATTTTTTAAAAAAATATCTTTATATTTATTTTTTTCCTTTCAGATATTAAAGATGGATAATGATCAATTGTCTGAAATGGAGCGAAT
>NW_003530538.1:0-635 GCF_000181795.1 Trichinella spiralis
GTTATCGTACTTACCTTCAGTACTTACCTGCAATCCATTTACCTGTACGCACTTTATATCCGCTTCGACTCTACTTACCTGCATTACTTTATCCACTTACTTTAATGCTACGTACCAGTACTTTACGATCTCTACTGCTCTTAATGAAGAATTTTATATAAATATAACATGATTCTAAAATGCATAGTGGAATATAGTTATATACTATATTACAGCCATATTACGAAAGGCATAATAAATAAATAGCAAGCATAAATAAACTACGTTATTCGATGGAGATCATTCAAGATGCGGCTCTCGTCTTCACCGTTACGCACTAAAACATTAAATACATTCTCCTACAAAAAAATAATGCAATTCTTCCTTACCTTGCGTGACAAGGAAAAACATCAGAACCGTAGGAATTGGAATTTGAGAGTGCCATCGGCTGCGACTAAACAAAAATTTTCTGATGACGTAATCCATTGCTATCAAGATAAAAATGTTGAGATGTACAGCGACCTGTTCTATTTATTTAACGTATTTCATTGCTGCCATAAACAATATCGAATTTCCTTCTTTGTGAATTTGTGATAAGCAATGGCACACTGGGACGGCTAGGAAACGCCCCTCCTTCCTTGCGAACGCGGGTTGCA
>NW_003530539.1:0-1552 GCF_000181795.1 Trichinella spiralis
TTGTTTGACAGAATTAAACCGGATTTGAACACCAAACGCTACTTCCAAATATGGAAACAGAAAAGGTATCTGGATTGGAAAAGCCTTACCAAAGAATTCCGAATTATAGGAGAAGAAGTGTGTGTAAAGAATGAGCTGAATAGAGGATGGAGCCCAGGACTCACAGATCATCAGAAAGGAAAATTGTCTTATGAAGTACTCGTGGCACGAAAAAGAAAACAGAAGCATGCGGATCAAAACAGAAAGCAGAATGACACTCTGGATGAGTAAACCCGATCCATGGAGAATGACGCACAAATAATAAGACTGCAAAATAGTACATTATACGAAAAAAATCTGAGACGCAGCAGTCGCAAGCGCTACACTCATAAAAATGGCAAGACTGCATAATATTCCCAACTCAAAAAAAGGGAAAGCGAAAAAGAAGATGTAGCATATGTACTTAATCTGTTAAAAAAAGAACTGCACATGAATATCTGATAAATACAGTATGGATGTTGTTGTGCTTTCTTGGTGTGTGTGTGTGTATGTATGTGCGTCTGTTGTAGTTAAGTACTTGATTTAGAAGTGACCTAGATCTTACAATTACCTGTGTTTTTTATTTTATAGGAAAACGCTGCAATATGAAGTTGTTGAGAGAAACGATATTTGCACACGTTTCGCGATCGTCAAACGAAACGATCTTCAATTTTCAATCTAACTTGTTGTCAATAAATGAACTTGATTTTCTTTAAATATAGGTTGGGAACTTGAAAAATTTGTAAATAATTTTGAAAATTGTAAAAATACGTTAAACACCGTTGTTTTTATTTTTTATACCAATAAACATTGAAGACAAATCATATTTTTTCAAAATCGTGTAATTTGAATTTAACAAAAATGTTTAAACTTGTGAAAGGAACTTTAAACAATGAACTTTAAAAGGCTCTTTAAAATGTATCTTACATTTTAAAGTGTCTTCATTATAAATGGCATGATATAACAAGATTTCATTATTTTCTCGTTTTGACTGCGATGAACTGTCTTTTTTGCCTAAGTTCTCTCCGATCAAATTTGGTAAGTAGTATTTTAAGATATCTTGATGAATGAGTAATCATGGTTACTGAGAGAAAGAAATTATTCCAATTCTAATTTATTAATTTCTTTGTTGATTGACCTGAATTTGTTCTACAGTGTAATTTTTCTATAAATGTACTTATAAAAAACTAGGTTTTTTTTCAAAACCGCTGAATATTTATATTTTTCTAAAGCTTTACTTCAGTTGAATTTCTGATGGTAAACTTTATTTGATTAGAAGCGAAATATTTATTGTTTAATAAAGTCCCGTTAATACTTTCATCAGTTTCAGATGCAGTTTATTTTATTCATCTAGAAATCATCACATATTTGATATTTAAACAGAATATTTTTAGACTGTGCTGATGGCGGTGACTAAAGTTTCACTGGTCGTGTCAGTAATCTGTTTACTTATGGGAGGAAGTGCTGATGGGGGTTGCCCGGTTTCCAGCACGTGGGATAATTATGGAGGAAGAAAATTAGATGATGGCGGATG
>NW_003530540.1:0-1939 GCF_000181795.1 Trichinella spiralis
CCGATTGAAATAAAAACATATTTTTCCATTTATAAGTAAGAGTATGCAAATATGTGCAATTTTATCTTTCATTTTCAACCTCTTTGTTTAAAATTTTACATTTTTATTTAAATAATTACCATTTAGATCATTAGACTTTAGTTTCAATGGTTTCAGTTCAAAGAACAGCAAAATTTATAGTTCTGTTCATGTATTTTTCAGCAATATTAAAAAATAAAGTTTTCTCAAAATTGTATTACTTTACCTGAATACATTCAGAAATGAAGTTCGAATACATCCGAACCATTGTGAATACATTCAGAAATGAAGTTCAAATACATCCGAACCGACATATTCGTTGTGATTATGTTAATTAAATTTCCATTGTTTGAGATAAATCTTTCAACAATGTGCATATAATAAAATCAAGAAAGTGGCATGGGAGATTATTTTTCAATTTCACAAATGTAAATTTTCAAATTCGCTATTAACAACATCAAATATTCATATAATTATTGTTCTTGAAAATTGATTTTGTAATACAGACTCCCTACAGTTGAAAATTTTTGTTTTCCAACTTTGATTCAAACTGAACAATTTATTATGAAATGAAACCGAATATGCGTTGTTAATTTAATTCTTTTGATGCGTCATTAAAAATTATTCATTTCCATCAATATAAATTATATTAAAAGTTTGTCTACAAAACTGCTGCGTCGAATAATAAAAAAAAAGAATTAATTAAAATTGACACTTGCTTAATATCAGTAAAATATGATTGAATGATTGAACAATTTTACAATGTGCTTATGCTTCGTTTTTTAATATGCTTACACTTTGAATGTGAGAAACATGGCAATGGGATGTTAAAGAACATTTCTACCAATTCGATTGATTGTAATTGAATATTATATAAATTTTTAATTAAATAATATTGTCCTGTTAATTTCTTCATTTCAATATGAACAGTTTAGATATTTGTTTGTCAGTTACTTCGAAATATGGATTCAAACAATCCATCGCCTTAGCAGTAATTATCGTGGCAAAAAAAATGTCTGCCAGTTTACTGGATATGCACATTTTCAGATTCGAATGAATTTTAAGTCAAAAAGCTGAATTACTCTTTCCGGATGATGAATAGCTGTTCGAATGTGTCGAATTCCAAATCTATCTACGAATAATCTCTTAAAATTCCTGAGAAACAAAAAATATTGCATCGTCTGTGACAATGATCTCTGGCAGGCCATGTTTCGCAATTTCACACTGCATTATTTCAAATCTCAACCATACAGGTTTGTCCTTAGCTTAATTCAACTGGTGGATCACTTCATCGTTTCGAAGTATCCTCATACCAGACCTACAAAATAGGGACCCACGGGAGACCCTGTATACCTTTTGTTTTCCATTTCTGCTTCATGTCGCCCGCATCTTCATTATTTTTCGAATCGATTAAAATACGAAACATAAAATCAAATGCTCACCTTCCTAAGCAGTAAAAATTGTAAATATTATGTTAATATTAAAATCATATCCTCAAAAATAACCTATTATTGCTTTTCAATTAAACGGAGAGTTCACAAAATTGAATCATTACAGACTCAACATCCACTTGTCATTTATAATTTGAAGTTATAACGATCACGTGAAAAAGAATGCGACTTCTCATCATTGAACTCCACCTCGTTCTTCCACTGCAATGATAAATCATAATTAATAACTTACTAATAATTGAAATAAAGTAGAACAAAAATCATATCTGCTTCGTGGATGCTCATCCCGCTTTTCAGTGCTTGCTCATCCTTGTTCAGTCACCGCACATCGTTAGCCTATAATTTCTTGAAATGTAACTCACCGATTGACCGCAACTGAATAAAGATATTACATAGCCACGTCAGCAGAACAAACTCAGAACTCTGCTACTGATAATGCCAGTGTTTAGAGGAAAGCTGATTTACATAAT
>NW_003530541.1:0-1109 GCF_000181795.1 Trichinella spiralis
TGTGGTGGATTCGTAGGGTATCGTGAAATGTTTAATGAACATTCATTAAACATCATGTACTGACTTCAGATTATATACAAGGGTCTGTAAAAAATTTCTCAGATGCAGCGTAGCTGCTGTACAGATTGAACTGAAAATGCTTTTGGCTAGCTTAGGGGAAATTTAATCCATATGTGTGTTGATCTAGTGAAATTTCAGAAAATCCTGTGATGAATTTTGACCTTGCTCATGATAATTGCTCGACAACTTTCTTTTACGTCAAGATAGTGAGCGCGGCTTACTGTGTAGCCAACGTAAAAGGATGGCATTACGGGTCAAATTATCAAAACAATGAATGTGCAGCGGACATGGACCGAGCTAATGAAATTTTTCCTGCAGAAAATGAAGAGGAAGAAAACTGAAGCTACTGTATGAAGAATAAGACATCAAAGATCAGAGGCGGAGTACGGTAGTGGTTGTTTACAGGAGCGGTTGGCAAGTTGCCAAAAAAAAGTGTGTTCGTTGTCACATCGTCGGATTGTTTAATAAAGTATATACTCATTGTTTGTTGTTTTATTGTCGCAATCCCATCAGGAAAGCGCGAGACAGAAAGGAAGGAAAATGCGCCAGTCAATACCGGCCCGTCGCCAAATAGCGATGGACGCGCTAATAACCTGGTGGAAGAATCGGACGAGCCTGCTCGAGGCAGCGGCCCGTTACAAATGACTCAGATAAAAATGTTTATTAAATATCTCTTTCACTTTTTTCCTGCTTTAGATGTTCATTTGCCGCTTTTATATTTTTGTAGAACCACACAATTGGATAATATGGATATTTAATTTCTAACGAACAAGACCTTCAATTTTATTTTTCCTCGTGCTACTTTTGTCTAGTAGGACTGATATATCTTTTCCAATGATAGGAATAAATAAATTTCAGCCTGTATCAAAAAGAAGCAACATAAGCTAATACACAAAGGGAGGTGCTACACGCTCAATTGCACAAATATTTAGAAAATCATCGATAAACACCAATTATCATAACAATGATTAAATACAGAGTAAGAAATCAAATGGCACAAGTTATTCGCGTAATCACTTATAATAATGATTAGCCATGCTGGTTAGACA
>NW_003530542.1:0-837 GCF_000181795.1 Trichinella spiralis
TAGGCGTTTTTCACAAATTTCGCTTTTTTTGTTATATATTGCTAGATTTGGAAAAATTAATAGGTTCTGGAAAGTTCCACGGCAAACAAATGCGTACGTGTCGAATAAATGGCCTCCAAAGTTGCCATGTGCCTATCTTAATACACAGGGAAGTGGCCCATTTGAAAATCCGTTGAAACGGATCGACGGTGGTTGAAATTTGGTATAGGAATGTTTTTCGACATTATAATGTATATTGTGCAATATATTGTTGTATTTGGTCTACTTGGGGACAAATTTTCACCGCCTTTTCTTACTGGTCGTTCCACGCGTTATCTTATCGGACCTTCAATTTGTCGTCTTATTAGTTTTCCTTGTCTAATTGCTCATTGATTCAAACTCTTCAGTTGTGATTAGCTGCAATATGGATGCATTTGGCTGGTTCAAATATTGCAAATAGGGATTCGTAAGAATAATAGTGAACAGGTAACGGTCTTGTCAAGCATCCGCTCCAAACAGATAAATGTGCTCCAACTTTTTGTAAATTCAACCATAAAATACAAAATTGTTCAAGTATGGGTCATAAGTTCCGGTATTAAAGTAAGAATAAGGAATAATAAGTGGCAAAACTATGGAATAACGTGGCAACACTTCCAATTTCCCGTAATCAACTGGCGATAGAAATGACGTTACGCGCTAGCTCGCAGTTTGCATAAATTGCAAGCAACATTTCATGCATATGCGTTTGTCAATCCAAAGCGCGTTTCTCGTCTCATCACGTAGATTAGTAAAGGAGACAAAATAAGAATTAAAACAGCGCAACGACAAGTGTATTACAGTGCAGAGAATCCACCACAG
>NW_003530543.1:0-1108 GCF_000181795.1 Trichinella spiralis
GTACGATAGTTGTACAAGAGGACGCGTTGGTTGCGAGAAGTCGGCTTAGAATACGTGGTTTGCAGTACTGGTTGCAGTATTGCCGTATTCCGAAGAGTCGAATTGGGAAGTGTGGACGAACCGAGTCGAAGTGCAAGGAAGGACGATCGAGCGAGAGACTCGTGGGTACCTTATTGAAGGGCATTCGACTTACCGTTAGGAACAACGGTAGTAGCTCGGGTATTCGTACACTTCGAGCGTGCAGTCGCAACGTACAGAGTTAGCGGAGCTAGGGAACCGGAAGACGTCCGCGAAGGAGATCGCCATCGACGAGAGTTTTTGGACCCCGATCGCTGCCCACGCCGTGGAAGATACACCAAATCCACTCTTTATTATACAGTCCACTTACTTATTGGCCGGACGAACGAACGTCTGGTCTATTCATACCTGAACGTCAGATTACTGTCGCTAGTCTGACTCTAACACTGCTGTCACTTTTGTTTTCTATACTGGAGTTCTTGTTGTGACAATAGTTGTCATGCATTTTAAATTAGATTTTAAATTTTCGGTATATTTTTCAATTTTTTGAAATAAACTTTTTAACAAACTTTTACTCCATCCAGTCTTACTAAAACAGTATATCATTGCATGAATGGTTCCTTTTATTGATACAGCGGCTTGTGGAACAACAGAAACTGTCGACGACGTGGAGTTGGATGAAATCGTATTTCGTTCTGGTAGTTCAAAAGTCGAGCCACTGTCAACAACAAATGAGGAAGCTTGCAATGAAGCTCAGTTGGTGAGTTTTTAAAACTGTATATTGTAACCCGTATTGCACGATATGTATTATAAAAGTTTCATTTGAACTTTTATCTTTAAGATGTTGAAATGTTTAAAAGTATGCAACAGTACAAAATTGATAATCTGCTTTGTTTATTTTTCAAGATATTGTACGTTTTGTTTTTTTAATAAGATTGATCGTATTAATGCTAACACAGAAAATAATTGCGTTTTTAATTCAATTGATGTTTATTTGCTTGGTAAACATGTTGGAGGTATATTAGAATACGTTTACGAGAATGAATGAAACAGTATGTTGTTATTATTATTATTTTAAACGTTCAAAATT
>NW_003530544.1:0-1590 GCF_000181795.1 Trichinella spiralis
GCAATTAAATTTTGTTGCGTAAAAGCAGCCTCTTTCATCAGAAAAAAAAGAAAAGTTTTTTTTTAATAATTTATAAGTATGATAGTATTAAAAAAGTAATTGTTTTAATTCAATTAACTGATAGTTCTATTAACATATCTGTAAAACAGTGAAAAAATTGAAGCGTTTTGTTGAATAATTATCAATAATTATTGATTGCATTTTGGAGGAAAATGCCCATTAATTGTAGAACAAAGCAAACGTTATTGGGGAAATTGTTGGTTGTGTTAAATTGTTTCCATCCAATTTTTGCTTGTATAGAGGAAGGAATCTTTTTCTTCAGTGTGAAATTTGTACATTAAACAGACGCATTTCAATTGAGATTATTTGATCTGAAGTAAAATTAATATTATTATTTACTTAAATCAACCCTATCATTAAGTGAAGTTTGAAATAACAAAAGAAAATTGCTTCTGAAACAGAAGCCATTGTTATCTTTCATCTCTGCTTTCATTTCAGTAGTTGAAATGTGGAATGTAACTTAACCCAACGTTTGTTAGAGCATATTTCAGTAATTTATTTTGAAAAAAATGGATTATAATTCGGAAAATTTAATTTTACTTGAGATAACCATTGTCGATTTAAATTTTCCAAATTATTCAAACTTACTATAACATATTTACTTTGTTATTCAAAATTCTGTATAAAAAAGTGTGTGCTTTGTTTTTTTTGTATATTTTGAAAGTGAATTTGCGTAGATAATTTTTGCAATTGCGTTGATTCTGAAATTTTAGCATATTTTTTAAACTGAATTTGCACTAAAATTTTGCACTTTATTTGCATTATAAATGGATGGAATTGAATAGATTGTAGCTATATTTTATTGATCGGCTATTTTCAGATAATAGTAAAGTTTCTTTAATGTAACAAATGTGATTCCCTGTTGACCATGTATAAGACTTGATCAAGTGAGCTGAGGTGGTTTGATTGCTAATTGATATTTTTTAATGTCGCACAAAAAACATACTCAATTACATTTTAAGTGGGATGTTATTTTGGTGAAATACCATGCAAATGTTCTGCAACATACTTTACGCGATGAGTGCAATTTCCCAGTGAAAATCTGACTTTTTGTTTCCAACCTACTCAGTGTTTTTACAACACACTTCACCAGATATCGTCGGCTATTTAACTGAAATGCAAATGGACGTATTATTCAGTTCAGTTCAGTTCAATGTGTGGTTTATTTTTATGCAATGCTAAGTAGTATTTGCTTTTTTGTTGTGAAATGTTCAATGATGAATGAGATCTTGGAAAATGAGAAAGTAGCTATTTATCAGAATAGCCGATGGGATGTTTAGTAATTTATCTGTCTGGCACATTCATCACATCAATAAATCAAACACAAAACTGTATAATAGATAACATCTCTTTTACACAACTTATAATAATTATAAAATAGTGATATAAAAATTTCATTGGATACTTGGGATTTTTTTTGTTTAGTTCATTAATTTATTAGAGGATATCGTAAAATTATGCTTTTGGAATTTTTCTTAAACAATTTTTTTGCATTTGATTGAAACAAAAACGTTACAAATGGGAAAATTT
>NW_003530545.1:0-1212 GCF_000181795.1 Trichinella spiralis
ATAACTGCTATTTCTGTTTCATGTGTCTGTTTGTTCATATGTTGTTTTAGTGTCAACTTCGTTTCGTTTTTCTTGCTCTTTTTCGACTTTGATTTCTTTTTGGACTTCTTCTTCTCTTTTCTGGATTGTTCCTCTCCAATTCTTTCTGCTGCTTTTTTCTCTTTCTCTGACAGTCTTATCCTGCTCATTCTGTCAATTAGTCGGTTGCTCTCTGTGGCTTGTGCTTTCACTTCTGGTGTCCATTGCACAATTTCATCTTCCAGTTTGCTCTTTTGTTTTTTTGAGCTTATATCTTTCTCTATCATCATTTCTATCTTTTCTTTCTTAGTTTTTGTTGATTTATACTTTTTTGCAGACTTTGATTTTCTTTTTTTTGGGTCTGCTTTTTTTATTCTTTCTTCTACTTTAGTCTGCTCTTTAAAATCCCTCTGTGCAACGACTTGCTCCACGATATTCTGTTCTTCCATAAATTGTGCAATCTTTTGCAATTGAAATGGTGTTACTTGAGTTCGCAATTTTGTCTCAGATTTCTCTTTGCTCATCATATGTTGCTTTACTGACATCTCTTTTTCCATTTCACTGCCTTTTTTGGATATGGATTTTCTTTTCAGTTTTCTTTTCTTTTTTTCTGAATCTTCCCGTCTTATTTTTTCTGCTGCTTTGGTTATTTCTTCTGTCGCAACGTTAGATACAATTTGTGGAATTACATCTTTTGTTTCAGCGACTGGTGGAATTGTTTCAGGTGAACTTTCCGTCATTTCCATTTTTTTATCAGTTTCTGTTTTCTCTTTTCTTTTATCCGCTCCTTTCGGTATGCTTTTAATAGCTTTCTTGCTCTTTTTGGATTTTGTCTTCTTTTTTGTTTTTCCCACCTGTTTCTTGTCTGCTTTTAGCTGCAGTTCTTTTGATTCCTTAATAATTTCCTCTGGTGTTTTCTTTTCAGGAATTGCTGTCATTGGTTGAACTCGCGTTTCTTTCCATTCCAAAGTTTGCTTTTTTTTAGTAACAAAGTGGTAGATCAATGCAAGAACAATCACAACGAGAATCGCGGTAAGGAGCATTTTTTTAGATAATACGTATTGCTATTTCTGAAGATTTCAATATCATTAGTATTGTAAAATTTAATGAAACCATAAGTTACTACATATATTATAAATATCAAATGAATATAATCATAATGCGGCAATGAATGATTGATTGGTCACTTACCTC
>NW_003530546.1:0-701 GCF_000181795.1 Trichinella spiralis
TTGGTGGAGCGATTTGTCTGGTTAATTCCGATAACGAACGAGACTCTACCCTATTAAATAGTGACAGTATTGTATTTTTTGTGCTGATCACTTCTTAGAGGGACTGGCAAATTGAAAGCTGCACGAAAAAGAGCAATAACAGGTCTGTGATGCCCTTCGATGTCCGGGGCTGCACGCGCGCTACAATGAAAGCGTCAACGTGAGTTACGTCCTTACCTGAAAAGGTTTGGCAATCGAATGAAACGTTTTCTTGAATGGAATAGGGAATTGCAATTGTTTCCCTTGAACGAGGAATTCCCAGTAAGCGTGAGTCATTAGCTCGCGTTGATTACGTCCCTGCCCTTTGTACACACCGCCCGTCGCTACTACCGATTGGATGATTTAGTGAGGTGTTTTGACTGGCGCCAGTAGTCGGATATGTATTCCGGCTTCGCGCCGGGAAATTTCCCAAACCAAATCATCTACAGGAACTAAAAATTCTAACAAGGGTTTCCCGCATGTGAACCTGCCAAAGGATCTTTATTTTATATGTATACCTGACCTGAGAGTGACTAGATGCGCCGAATGCATCTATGATGTGCACCTTTAAGGGATGAGTTGATGATCTTTGCTGCCGTACACATATGTAGATAACGCCGGGAAGTGATGCAACACTGCTTGCGACTTCGCGTAAGTCGCACATTATCATATGATTGAAAATG
>NW_003530547.1:0-1127 GCF_000181795.1 Trichinella spiralis
CCTGAAGAAGTTGTCCCGCTACACTCGAAGTTTAGGAAGCTCTGCTTCTCGATTCGAAGCCACATCAAAGAAATTTCCAAAGTGAGAGATGAATTTTTCTTTCCCCTTTTCAAATTGTGCTGTTGGGGTTGGTTTTGCAATTTTTCAAAATTTAATATCGCTAATTTTTATAGCATGTTTTTCGATTGCACAAACTGCGACGATTGGCACTGAGCGACAATGAAATTTACAAAGTTCCTGCCGATATTTCCAATTTGTCCGAATTGGAAGATTTGGATTTGAGCAAAAATGGTAATATGGATCGATTGATTGATGTAGTTTCATTTTTGTTTGTTGTGCAATTTTGTTTATCCGATATTTCCAATCGTACATTGCACTGATCATCAAATTGGATATTTTGACATACGCTTTCAGTAGCAGTAGGCTTTGATCAATACGAATTTACCTTTCTTTGTTGACAATTTGATGTGGCTGCCCGTAGATTTATTCACTTTCCATTTATGTATATTATGGATTCCATTTTAAAAATTTCATATCAACAATTGCAGATATTCAAGAAATTCCGGACAGCATAAAGCAATGTCGAAATTTACTTTACGTCGATTTGAGCAGCAACCCAATAAACAGGTAACAAGCACGTATAATATAATATAATATAATATATGAACAGTGATCATCATCGTTTAGGTAAATTAAATTTGTTGTTGCTTGTTTTCTTTTTATTCAGACTTCCAGAGTGTGTATTTCAACTGGGCCGTCTGACATCTCTCGGTTTGAACGACATATCGATGACCAATTTGCCGACGGACATTGGCAAGCTGACCAATTTGGAAACTCTGGGAAGCTAAGGAAAATCTTTTGCGTTTTTTGGCGGCGTCAATTGAGCAGTAAAAAACCTCCCCCCCCCCCCCCCATTGGCAGCAACGAATTTAAAAAAAAGAGAGAGAGGGGGGAGCGGCTATTATTAAATGTTTTTTTCTGCTTGTACACAAAAAATTTTTTTTCTTTTTTTTAAGCCTTTGGAAATTGTTCATTTAGGAAAATTTGCAGAATTTGTACGTTGACCGCAAAGATTTTGAAATGTTTGCCAAAGTACATTCATTGAATCCCTGTTGGCCATTTATTTA
>NW_003530548.1:0-999 GCF_000181795.1 Trichinella spiralis
ATCGTGTGAAAATCACGGTATAGCTTCTTTAAATATCTTTTTTTGTATTTTAATCTTTCAAGTTGCCTTCGACGAGCACACTGCAAATTATACAACTCACCATTAACTAGCTCTATTTCTGCTTCCAGAATTTTCTGTGCTTCTTTTGCTAATAAAAGCTGACTTTTCAATGAATTTTCTTTTTGTACATCTTTTTCATAATAATTTACACCATTTTGCAGTTCTTTCATTTTAGACTTCGACTTTTTGATTTTTTCTTCGGTTTCAGCAATGTTTTTATCTAATTGAATGCTTTCCGTATAAAGCATATCTGCCTTATAGCACAGTTTGTCTAATAACAGTTCTGCTTCGTTGATTTTATGCTCATAATGATGAAAATCACTGAAAGATGGATGAGAGCGTTCATTTGTAAAAATCTTCCTCAAAATGACTGCCATGTTGCTTCTATTTTTCACTAACGTTTCCAAAAGAACCATCAGCGAAGAGTGGGCTTGATTATTGTATTTCAATTTATAATTATTTCCATAAATGTTGCTAAATACACCTTCAGGATTCTTAATAATCGAAGCTATGAGTCGATTATTTTCATTTTGAAGTTGGTCAATTTGCAATTGCAATTCGTGCTTTCTAGCATAATATTTGTTGACGATGAAATTTGAATTTTTCACAGCTTCCTTTTCTCTTTTAACCATGTGTTTCTTTATTTTTTCTTTAATCAAATCAAGTTGTTCCATTTCATGTTGTTTTACTTTTGCCATCTGTGTGATTTGATTCGCACCATAGGAAAGAAATTCACATGTTGTAGTGCATAAATTATTTATAGCTTGATCAAGCGCAACGTTTTCTTCCTCTTCTTCTGTTTGATAGTCGAAGATTAAATTTCCATTGTTTCCGTGAAACATCATTGCCATTTTCACTGCATTCTCTGTTAATTTGACCTTTTCTATCAATTTTGAATTATTGCTTTCCAATTTCCTCAGGCTTCCGCAATTAATTTTT
>NW_003530549.1:0-934 GCF_000181795.1 Trichinella spiralis
AAGGCTATCAGGGACACGTCAGTGACAATCAACTATGCAAATTCATAAGCAAACACAGTGTTTCAATTTGTGACGGTGACCGTGAAATTGTACCTGCATATCACGCCCACATTTTGTAGGACATCGACAGTAGGGGACGCCTGGTCGAAAGCCGGTGATCGTGGGCGGTGCGGCTGTTATTCCGTCTTTCTTATTTTGTCATTGCTGTTTTCGCTGTTTTGTGCTTTGTCTAATAAACTCTTAACCTCTCGCGATGGTGTGAAATCACGTAGCGTCGACGAACTCTACAAATGGCGAGCGCGGCAGGATCGACGGGCCGGAATGGATTAGGCCGTCAGAGATACTTACCATGTTATTGAACGTGGAGACCTGGTTTGAACACTTGGAAAAGCACTTCCGTGCCTCCCGTATAGCCCCGGAGAGACGAGCATCCCTTTTTCAGTATCATACTGATGAGGAGGTGCCGGGCGTAATGAGGGCTATGCACGTCCAGGTAACGGACGATTACGATGGACTGAAATCAGCCCTGTTTGAAGCCTTCGGTGTGCGCACCGGTTCAGAGAGGTTCTCCGCTGAGTTTTTCCGGCGTAAACAGCAACGGGGTGAAAGCGTGCGGATTTATGCTGGTCACTCGCGCTGGCTGTTCACGAAGGCGTTTACCGGACTGAGTGGTACAGCCGCCAAGATCCTGCTGCAACAATTTAAAGCAGGACGGATAGTTTCACGGATGCGATTGAAGTTACAGCCCGGGAAGAGCGCATTTGGAGAGGGCTCAGCAGAGAAGAACTGGCGGAAGTGGCGCGGCAGTTGAAGCAGCTGCTGATGACGGACATCCCTGCGGCTGCAAAGAGAGCGACTCCCCAGCAGCGACGCCGGCGGGAGAAGAAAGACCGCAGAACGTGTTGGACATGCGGAAGAACGGGCCACATCAGTA
>NW_003530550.1:0-799 GCF_000181795.1 Trichinella spiralis
CCAAGTATATAGCGGCATGAAATTTTGCAGTTTTCGAGAAAAAATATTTTTTCCAAAAAATAAGGGTAACTAATTATATCGGTAGAGACTTATTGTCTGACTGTTATAAAATTATACCGACAGCTCATTGTTGGCTATATGTTGAGATATACAAAAAAGGTAAACTTAAAAATATATCATAGTGGAAATAAAGAGGAATTTTGAATATTAATTAATAAATGGAAATATTCGAAGTGTCATTAATTTTTACATCGAAACTATGAATTTTTTCACCCGTTAAAAAAAATTTATTTTTAAAAGAATTGTTCCTGATTTTCATTTAAATACAGAAGCTTTCAAATTAAAATCTTTTTTCATTGAATATTTTTGATTTATTACAATTCAGAGATATGAATTATCCAAAATTAATACATTAGAAAGCTATTTTCGTGCAATATGCAAGTCATTTTCTTCTATAATTTTCAAATGCTCAAACCGGAAAATTTATCAAATTTCTCAAAAATCACAGATTGCGTGTTATTAAAAATTTACATACCTTTAATTGGCGCACAATTTATTGTAATAATCATAAAATCATTTTACTATAAGCCGTAGTTTCTGAGAAGCATGGAATACGTTTCACCGTACAAACTGCTGGATACCTTTGAAGATTCGAATAAATACCGTGGATGAGCCCAATAGTTTGAAATGAATTGTGAATTTATTTAATTACGTATGATTTGTAATGATTGTTTACCCTGGGGAACAGCGTATTGTTCTAATTATGCAAATCACCATTGCATCGTTGTTACTTGGGGAT
>NW_003530551.1:0-1288 GCF_000181795.1 Trichinella spiralis
AACGGCACGTGAGACAGTAATCTGCACATGATGCAGTAGGCAGAGTTTGTTGGGAAAATAGATGCAAAATAGGGAAGCTGTGGAAAGAAAGTGTAGTCGTGGCGGCTTCTGTAAAATTGTATTTGCTAATCATGTAACCTATTTTTTGTTGGGTTAACGCGGGAATATGAAGCATGGCAGAAAATCATCAGACGCCTCGTTGTGTGCAAATAAGCACAAACGGCAAAAAGCACAAGCGACATAAAAGTATATCAAGAATTCAGGCATGAATCACAAGGCAATTAATTAAAAGTACATGCAAATCTGCAGGTATTAACCTAACTGATGAAAGTTAACTTGACTGCACTACATCTTCAACCTTGTCAGTGAAACAGATACAAGTGTCATTTCAAATAAACGACGTAATTCCAACAGACAGTTTCATCTTACACGAGCACAGAATACAAAGCAAAAAATATAAACTACATAAAGCAAATAAAATGAGGAAAAGAAAAAGCATCTAATAATAAGAATTTAAAGTATAATTCATAAATGAAATCACTGAAAAATACTTAATGATAGAAAATACAGTACTGTACATTATTTGAATTGACAAATTAAGGATAAGAAGGTTACTAAGTAATACTAAGATTTCGAGATTACTAACACTAAGGTTACAAAGTTTTTACTGTTGAAGACGATAAATTTTTAAATTTTCAGTTGTTAAGCTTCAAATTTCATTTTAAACTGAGCAGGTCGATTACACTAAGCGCAGAGTGCTTTTTATTATGCAAAGCAGAAAAATACTGTTTTCATACAGAAATTATTTATTTTTATTATCACTGTACATTGTTTTTGAAACTGATCAACATAAAGACATGAGAAAAATCAAAATTCGTATATAGTGAATTAAGCTTGTCGGAGGGGCCAATCAATGTGCTCAGCCTTTGTTTATATTATCTTGGCATTAGGCTATAAGTCATTATAAGCAGCATATTCAGTGAGAAAAAGTCGGAAAGCAGCAGGCATGCGCAGTGTAAGACAAATAAAAAAATAGGGTCCGGTTCAAAATGTGAAATATAATATCCCTTCACAAGGTACAAAAGATCAAATATAATATAATACAAAGTCTCCATATTTCAACCGTCATTTGGCACACACAATGAGGAAGTCATTATTTTATCCTCAGAAAAAGGACTAAAAAGATACAAAAAATCGGAAAAGAATCAGCTAAAACAATAATGAGTAAAAAATTTACAACACAAAAGTGAATGACATTCGCGAATATGAATAGGTTGCCGAAATGAGC
>NW_003530552.1:0-897 GCF_000181795.1 Trichinella spiralis
GTGGCACCCAGAAATTCATCGGCTCAGGAACATCATACGCAACAGCTCTTTAAAACTGCTCCATTGTACGCGTACCGTCATCGTATTCTGCAGTCTGTGCAGTTATGCGTAACTGCACTTCTTCATATTTATTGTTTTTTACCCGTAAATCATTGGCGGTAACACGTCCTGATGTCGCTTGCTGAATCAACGTTTCCTTTAATCCCTGCACATCGATCAGCAAACAGATCAGTTCGTAAAAGCTAAGGTGACGTTTTCCTGCTAGCCGGTTCATTTTGAAGTGTCAGCCTTCTAAATGATTGTTTGTGCATGTCTGTACATTATATACATTCCAGAGGGGCAGCTTGTTAGGGGTCATCCATTTTCTTCGGAAGTAATCAAGCAAGGCTGCTAATGAAACCGTAACATCTGTGCCAAGCAGATCCATGATATCAGGTACTTCAGGAAGCAGCAAAAATGCTGTTGCCACCAGCATTTTGATCTTTTTCTTTGTTTCCACTTCATGAAGGTACCTTGTCCGCAATATAAGATCTGCCACCTTCCGCAGGAACTGCTTAACAAAAATGACAGTAGCAGCCTTGGACGTGGATCCCCGGAAACGATCCCTGCACTGCAGGGATGAGGGCGGTCTCAAAGTCGCAAATGATGGTTTGTGGCTGAAGGACAACCCCTAAACGCTGCCGCTACTTGCAATTCAAGTACCAAATATATCTGGACAATGAGCTAATGCTTTTCTAACACTCCAACCATACACAAAGTGAAATTAGTTTCGATTTTTTTATATACAT
The DNA here is from genome assembly GCF_000181795.1 of Trichinella spiralis. Classification (NCBI taxonomy): domain Eukaryota; kingdom Metazoa; phylum Nematoda; class Enoplea; order Trichinellida; family Trichinellidae; genus Trichinella; species Trichinella spiralis. Next base: position 789 of record NW_003530552.1, read on the forward strand.
GAACTGGGGAACAACTGCTGCGATCACTCTCGAAGCAATTTTACATGGTTCCTTCTATGCACCAAACGGAATTCTGCCCCCTAGTTCAGTATCTTTTTACTTAGATCTT
>NW_003530553.1:0-1240 GCF_000181795.1 Trichinella spiralis
AGCAAGACATGAATGTTGTGTCATTGTTGTTATTAACGTATTATGTGGAGTGTACTTGAGGGATGTACCTGAATTCAGTTACGGTAGCATACGGTAGATTGAGTGGTTATAGCGGCAAAGTTGAAAGTGGAAGTGCCGTGATTTTGCCCCCACTTCACGGGAAGAAATTTGCACACTTTATATTTTCGGTGTGTGGTCACGGGTGACACAATTTATTTCACCCGTTTTTTTTGAATTTACCTTTATTATATTTTAGTGTTTTTGTTGTGAAAATGAATCAAAAGTGTGCCCAGCCACGAAGACGTGTGGCAAAAGAAAGAAAATTATAAAAGTCTCATTTGGAAATGTTGTTGTTAATGCTACTGTTAAATGGTCCCCGGAAAGAGATGGGTAAATTTTCAGTGATGGTTGGAGTTTTGCAAATTGTGAATTTGAATGGAGCTTCAGGATTGATCAAAAGTATTTTTGGACCTTGAAAAATCGGTTCAACATACACTCATGCTAATTATTCAAGTGGTATTTGTTTACAATTTTGTAATTATTGTATCAGTGGATTTTTATTCTTTTTTTCTTTTATTGCCAAATTGGAATTCGAAGGTGACAACAGTGGTGAACTTGAAGAGGAATCCAAATCAGCAGTGGTAAGTGGATATTTTTTGTTGAATTGCAAATATTTAATTTATTGATCAGTTGTGAAAGAATAATTGAGCTTCTGTGCCTTTGCATTGTGAACAGATGGAAAAGCAGGTGAGAAACTAAATAGTAAAGGTAATTTATTGAATGTACATGAATGCTTTGGAATGAAAGAAAGAAACAAGAACAACCTTAGAAATGAAAGACAATGGGAAATTAGTGGACTGAAAATTCAGATTTGAACATTTCGTGATTCACTTAATGAAAGTGAATCTGGTAAATTAGTTGTCGTTTGAATTTTATAATTGAAATTCAGTTCAGTCATTCACTGTATTTCGCTCGTGATGAAATGGCCGCTGAGTATGACGAATTGTTGCAACAAGTTGAGCATTTTCAAATGATGAATTTCTTAGATAATGCAATTCAGCTATGTGTGTGGCTGTGTGCGTGTAGATTTAGGAGAATTCGGATGATGCTGAAAGAATGCGTAGGCTTCTTGACGAAGTTGACGTACTGTGGAGTCACGTCGCTGAAGCCGATGCAGTTGGAGATTATGTAGTTAGCTTTGGAAAAAATCTCGGTAAATATGGTTGATTGAATGATTGGA
>NW_003530554.1:0-900 GCF_000181795.1 Trichinella spiralis
CTGTGGTGGATTCTTCAGCAAAGTGCGTGCCATTTGTGAAAGTATTGCTTCGTTAATTGTGAATGTATTACCTGGTTGATCCTGCCAGTAGTCATATGCTTGTCTCAAAGATTAAGCCATGCATGTGTAAGCACACACTGTTTTAAAAGTGAAGCCGCGAATGGCTCATTACAACAGCCACAGTTTATTAGAACTTACAATCATGGATAACTGTGGTAATTCTAGAGCTAATACACGCACAAAAACTTCAACTGAATTGGTTGAAGTGCTTTTATTAGAACAAAAACCGAACGGCGTTTGACGAATGTTGAACGTCGAAACTGTTTGGTGAATCTGAATAACTATTTCTGATCGCATGGTCTAGCACCGGCGACATCACTTTCAAGTGTCTGCCTTATCAACCTTCGATGGTAGTCTATGCGACTACCATGGTGATAACGGGTAACGGAGAATCAGGGTTCGACTCCGGAGAGGGAGCCTGAGAAACGGCTACCACATCCAAGGAAGGCAGCAGGCGCGCAAATTACCCACTCCCAGCTTGGGGAGGTAGTGACGAAAAATAACGAGACGATTCTCGTTTGAGAAACGTTATCGAAATGAGTACGCTTTACACACGCTAACGAGTAGCAATTGGAGGGCAAGTCTGGTGCCAGCAGCCGCGGTAATTCCAGCTCCAATAGCGTATATTAAAGTTGCTGCGGTTAAAACGCTCGTAGTTGAATTGTGGTCTTAGACAACAGTCCCCCTACAAAGGTGTGGCACGGTTGCTCGAGATCTTCATTCGTGGTTGCTGTTGTTGCTCTTCATTGAGTGTCAATGGTTGCCTCGAGATTTACTTTGAAAAAATTAGAGTGCCTCAAAGCAGGGTTGGTGATGCCCTGAAAATAATGGGTGCCATGG
>NW_003530555.1:0-708 GCF_000181795.1 Trichinella spiralis
AAAGTTGATTCTTCGATGTTAGATAAATATGAATGAAAACTACGTATATGCAAAATGGTATTAAATGAAATCAAAACTGTCCAGTTATTGCACTTTTGGTGTTGGGTTTGCGTTCAGTGCTTTCCGTTCCAGAGTTATTCGAATCATTTTCTATTCTGTTCCTTGTTATTGCTCAGTACCCTGAGTTACATCTTGTACCAAATCATTGCGGGATTTTGTCCAATTCGGTGGTATGGTAGGCAGGATATATAAATTAAAACGTGCCCGCAAACAGAAATATTGGAGATGTTCAAAAGTATGCGCTGAATGTACAGCATGTGTTCCTAGTTATTAACAATTACTTTATATTGGTATAGGATAAAGAAGGCGGCGGGGGTGCAGTGTGGACAGATTTAGAAGTTCCGGCTGGGATTGATCGAAAAGATCACGTTCAAAATTGCCGGGTAGATGAGCACATGGCCTATATAGACTGATAGCAACCGTAAAAACTTGGGGTACGGATGGTACATTCAAGGTTGTACCTCAATGATATGAATAGCATTTTACCATCTATGCCATTGTGGCGAGTAAGCTGGTGCCAGTAGTCTGTTGCTATGTACGGTTAAAGATATTGGCAAATAAGAGTTTATTTTTCAAGCTTCAATAAACAAAGCGGCTGTCCTTAGCGTCAATCTTTATCCACAAACAATAATTTGTAATTTTGAAATC
>NW_003530556.1:0-2056 GCF_000181795.1 Trichinella spiralis
AAAAGATTGTTTTAACAATTTGCTTATTATTATTGGTAACAATGCTTCCATTGCTATGGAACTACTATGGAAAATTGTGAAAATTAGAAAGAAAGTTATTCTAACATTGATGACCAGTTATGGTGGCGCGTTGGAAAAATTGCTTGCTGTTGCTTTGAATGAATCAGAAGGGCCGCGGAAAGCGTCAGTTTTGCTTAAATTATCCGAAATTGCCTTAGAAAACGTTGATTCACTGTCAGTGCAGCACGGCGGTAGTCATCTGTTGAGAAGGCTCGGAAGTGCCATCAGTGGAGTTGAAAAATGTGCTCATAATGGTGCAACGCCAATTTTTTCTGCCAAAAATGAGAATGAACCGAAGCGTTTTGAAGCTAATTTTTTGAATCAGGCCGAATTTATTTCAGTCTACAACAATCTCGCTGGTCGAGTTCTGAATTGGAAATCCATACGAGGTATTTTAAATTTATCACTTGTACGCATCGTAATTCGATTGTTGCTTTAGAATTTGCAAATCGAGAACCGTTTTCATTGTTAGTTCAAGATTTTATTGCTTTTGATTCCAGTTTTAATTGTACCTTTGTTAATGGCTTGTTGCCATCTATTTTGGAAGAAAACAAAAAGTAAGAATGCATATTGAATTATTTGGTTACTTTATTTCAATTCAGGACTGTTCACTCAATGTTAACTAACAAGCAAGCAAGTCGTGTTTGGGACCAATATATCAGATTTTCTTCCATTGAGAATGTTTTAAAATTGTACGAAAATTGTTTCCGTGGTAGTGTTGCGCGGTTAATTTCTGACCAATATGCCAATTATCCATTGCAGCAGATGATCAGAAAAGTGGATGATTCTGTTTTGGTAAAAATTTTTTGTAATTTTGCAAGTAAAATTTTAAACAGTATGTTCAGGCGAAAGAATTATACGAAGAAGTTTTACAATGCTTTGATGAAATTTGGAAAGCCCGATTGTACGGTGTGGTGCATTCATTGTGCATTTTTGTTAGAGAAAAGCCACAGCTGGAAACCATTCTTGTCGAAGTAAGATGACAATTAAAAACTGATTTGTTATGATTATTTTAATTATTTTTTTTAATTCACTGAGAAATATTTTAAATTGTTCTAGAAAATTAAAACGGTGCTGAACTGTCGAGATCCGAAAATTTGTGAGGCTCATTTTCTTCGTTGTTTGCTATCCATGCAGTGTTATGTACAAGACAAAGTTTTTTTGGTATGCTTAAATCGAAAACTTTCAAAACTTGTAGTTTTATCTTTCGCTCCTTTACGCATTTGCAGAAAAAAATAAAATATTTCGGCAGCGTTTTAACGCAAACGTTGGCCACATTCTCAACAAAGGAATTCTTTTTCGAACAAATGTTAAATTTGCCATATGAAGATTTTCTTCAAATTTCTTCCTCTTCTTTGGGTAGCTACGCAGTTGAAGCACTGGTAAAAGCAGCAGAAACGCTGGATCAGCGCAGAGCTGTTGTCAACAAGATTTTGGTGTGGCATTTTTTGTTATTGTTATTTTTATTTTTTGAATTTGCATGTCTTTCATTTTTTCTGATTAGCCGATTACGTTCAAATTGGCGAACGGTCGTTTTGGTTCTCGAGTTCTAGAATGCGTTTGGGAGAATTGTGATGTCGAAGAACGTCTACCGATCATGGACGCCATGTTGAAGTGCAGCTTAAAGAGCCAAACTGGTAAACTACTTGCAGCTAAGTTTTCTTTAGATAAATACAAGATATCTGTAAGACAGTGGATTTCTTATATGAAAAACAGGTACTCTCGACCGTCTGTGAAAAAAAAATAATAGATCACTTGTGCACATTGGAGGTGCGTTCAATTGTAATTTTTGTCGTCAGTGATATGATGAATAAAGTGAAACAAAATGTTCTATCTCTCTCTTAGTTAGCAAACTTAATATGAAACATGACAAAGTACGTTTTAAAACTTATTGAAACACAAAAAAGGAAGCAAAAATTAATAAATGATGAATATTTTGAAATTTTTTCAAAGCAATTTTTAATTTAGTAAAAAACATTTTTTGAGCATTTTTATT
>NW_003530557.1:0-1882 GCF_000181795.1 Trichinella spiralis
ATTTCCACTGTTGGATTTGATCGTCGAGAGTGCACATCACTTTGTCACTTTTGTAAAGTATTACGGACAAAAATGAACCGCTAAAATGTTCCCCAAATGAATATTTTATTGCTGAATTTATTAAACTGTTTCTATTGTTTGGAGTAGAAAAATGTACATCTATCTACATCTGAGAATATAAAAAGCGGAATATATCTTACTGCTTGTTCGACTTGTGCAACCTGCTATTCGTGATGAGCATATTTTTTATAGAAATTTTACGACGTTTTTTCAAGTCATCTTCGACTAAAAATGTTTAATTTAATTAAAGCGATTAAACCTACAAAAAGAAAAAAATACCCTGTGAAAGTAAATTAGATTCTTGAAAATTTTTGATCTCTTCATGAAGACTTTGCAATTCTTGGAGGCTTTTAAATTTAGTTGTCGTTTCATTTTCGACGTCGCGCCAATCTAAATTTCCAAGGATGAATCAAACCAATATAGAAAGAGCATGATGATTTTTTTATCATTCATTCTAACATGATGGAATATTGCTTTCGGGTAGAGTGAAACTGGGAGCGCTGAAACCAACATAATTTCCCGCATAAACTCGAACGTAATAACGTTTTCCTGGACACAAGTTGGTTATTGTAAATTTTGGAATACGCAAATCAACAACAATTTTGCTTTCAGCTTTGGTGAAGTGCTTGTCCAATGACCACTCAACTGATGAATGAATGAAAAATAAATTTATCATACTGTATATTTTTACAATTAACACTAACAGTTACCTTTGTATTTTGTTTCCACATCACTCTGACAAGTTGAAGCTTCAAAAGCGACAGTAAGTGATTTAGAACTGGTGACGTGCAAAGAACAGCGAGGTGTTTGTGGAACTCCTTGTAATGCAATCGGTTGATTGGTTGAATAAATATTATGATAAGAAAAATGATAATTTCGTGTTACCGGCTTTCAGTACGGTATTTTTCATCTTTTTCAACACGCTTATTCGATTTTTCCAAAAATCCATTTCTTTGTCAACCTAAATTGATCCATTTATTAATTAAATTTTCAAATCAAATTAGCAATAATCACCTTCACTGAATTGGACTGTTGGTTGCAACATTCGATGAACTTTTTCATCGCAGTATCAATCAAATATTGCAATAAATTCAAACGAGCCAAATGTGACACTTGAAAATATATTTCAAAAAAATTGAAAAAAAAATTAAATTTTGAAAATTGCGACAATTTTTCAAAAAATTCATACAACGCACATTCTAGATTTTCTTGAGCACCATTTCGAAGTAGAATATGACTTATTTTTGTGTGATTCAGCATTGAAGCCACATCGAGAGCTGTCAAGCCGTGCTTGTTTGTTCTGAAAATGCCATTCATAATTAATTAATTTCAAATCCAACATCATCTCACCGTATAGCTGAATGCATGCATTTTCGAAGATAGAAATTCACTTTTCCAATGTCGTCATTTTCTACAGCAGTAAACAGTCCTGGTTATAATAAAAAAATTGGAAATATTAGCATGAAAATTTTGAATTTCTAATGAATTTCATTGATTGATTCATCATCATAATCGGTTACCTGAAATTTCAGACTCATCATCATTATAAGATTTGTGGTTGTTCAGCAAATTTTTGGACAAAAAATGTTGATTGAATACTGAGCTGAAAAAAACAAACGGGGGAACATATTTTTGCTTTAATTTTTGCAGTGCTTACAAGATTTATTTGTTGTTGTTCAAAGAATAAGCCATTTGAAAAAAAAACATGAAACGTAAAATTTACCGAAAATCGGACATATCCAAACTTCGAATTCTAGATAGCAGAGCTTTTCGATTTAGCCTGCCAACGGAACGCGGCTTGGAATGGCAATTGCTTCCAAAA
>NW_003530558.1:0-946 GCF_000181795.1 Trichinella spiralis
AGATTAACATGATCAATTTGCCATGTCAAAAAAATAAAATAACTGCTGCAAAGGCGGTTTTGTCATATTTTGTGGCACGTAGAAAAAAGATGATGATTTTAATTTATCAATTTTTGATAAAACAACATAAAATTATTTGCAGTGGTTTCTTTGAAAAAATTTAGATGTAACTGATATTATTCAAGCTTTTTCACACGCTTTTCAAAATCCGGGTAACGTAACCCAGTAATCGAAAAGCGCACATAGCGCGAACAATCCATCAGTAGGTAAATACAGTAGTGCATAATGAAATTCGTCCAATGCTGCTTACCATATGAAAGCGAATAAAGCAAAAATAAAAACAGCTCCAAACGGTCTGATCAGCATTATTCTTCATGCATTCATTAATTTCAGATTTTATTTCAACTTTAATTGTCATGTAAAGAGGTGAAAAGTTTTTCAGTGATTATTTGAAAATTCCACCCCATTCACAATACCAGTTTTTACTGATTTATTACATTGAAAGTGTATTTTAATTTCAATTCCAAGTATGTTAATTTCTATAGAACAAAGTAGCACTATAATATTATCAATTGCCACATGACGATTTTTAAGCAGACTTTTCGGGAAAATATCAGAAAAATATGGTATTTACAAAAATTGTTATTTGTTTACCAAACGTTCAGAACTAAATTCCAATAAACAGCAGTATATTTATATGTGTATGCATGCCTGTCATAACTATAATTGCAATAATTGAATAATCATTCATGCTATAATACCTTGGAATAATTGCGCGCAAATTTGCAATTCTTGAAAAGTAGCATTTAATTTGAAGAAATAATAAATATTTATTTTTCATGTCGGATTACAGGAATCATCCCCTGCATCAAAAGTGTATTTAATCAGTTGCAGATTTGTTAATATTTACAAAAACACAGCCCACATGCTTTTTTATGAGAATTTT
>NW_003530559.1:0-837 GCF_000181795.1 Trichinella spiralis
GATGAATTGTCCACAGTGCAGTTGTCAGCTAGAACTAGGCATGGCAACTGCTAATTTGTTAGCATCGAATTACATTTTGAATTTCCGTCTGACTGTTCTATGAAAATCTTTCTTGTTAGCAATCAAAGAATTTTATTTTCAACTTCACAAAGTTTTGTCTTCTTTCAACAGTGTTACTGTTTAAAGTCGTATATTTTATTTAAATAGAAAATTAAAAATCTGAAATATTATTTACAAGTCAAAAAACAAATTTATTTATATGTTTCGTGTAAATTGTAAAGTATTTCAACATCTGAACAAAACCGAGTAGTGCGTTGGTGAACACTTAAATTGCCATCTACTTTCATTTCCATTTGCAACCTTTCAGTGTATATATTTTAATCTTAATGAAATATTTAAACATTCCGCATCAAAAGCTGCGCCTATAATGTAGTTGATCTGTTTGATGTTGCATTTCAAATTACATTTGAACTTGGTTATAAGTGAGCATGGATTTTGGTAAGAATTTTCATGCACTTATCCATTATTTTATCGTTTAATTAAATAAAGGGAATTTTTTTCAGCCAAAATCTTATGCACTTAACCAAGTTCGACTGTATTTTATATAAAATGTATGAACGTCAAACAGGATTTTTTATACAAACAACAAAACTCATCGACATGTATAAAAAAATATAAATGGATGTTTGTTTCGTAATGAACGAAACTTTGTAAATATTAAAGTAAAATTCTCAGATTGTAAACAGAAAGATTTAAATAGACACTCCCAGTAAAATCAGAAATTAATCAAATACTATAACATTAGTAGTTGTCATCCTTGTTTAGCTGGGAGCTGCA
>NW_003530560.1:0-1206 GCF_000181795.1 Trichinella spiralis
ATATTTGACTCGTATGTGGTCAGCGGTTTTCGATGAACAACAAACAGACCAACTGCCTCATGCGTATGCATCAAAACGCACGCTGGCATGCTAGCAGACATACGTACCTATTGATATACTGACTACATGCTGACTCGAGCTCGTGCAATCAATAAGATCAACACAGCAATGAATGAATGAATGAATGAATGAACGTATGAATGAATGAGTGTATGAACATGTTTCACAGCATAATGCCGGCATGCTGGTCAAAAAGCACAACGCACTCGTAAAACAGTTACAACAAAGAACTGTCACAAAAGAAAATTTTTTAAACCGCTTTCAGACAAGTAACACATTTTCGAATAGCATCACCTGATTCGAACAGCAGGAGACAATACATATACTGTAGAGGATGGAGGCATGTGAAAAAATAAAAATGACAAGATAACAACAAATGGTGTGAAGTTTTTATGAAAATTGAAAATTTTTCAAACTTTTGAAATTTAGTGTTCAAGAAATTTCAAAGAACAACAGCAGAACTTGGATCAGCTGATCATCAGTCTACTACAGACCACCCATCAAGCTGAACAATAAGCAAGAGAGAGAGAGAGAAAGAGTGCGCGTGTGAGCAATGGGCGTGTGCGCATTATAAAAATAAAGAAGAAAAAGAAAAGTGGGGAAATATTTGACTACACGTGGAGAGAAACTTTAAATTCGACCGTGGGAAAAAAATTTTTTTAAACAATTTCCCAAACTAAACTCAAAAACAAACAAAACACCTACCGCTCTCTCTCTGTGTACCCCTGGCACCACACGCTCATGAAAAACTTATTCCGGGATTTCAATTCATATTTACACAAAAAATTTTCACATCAACACGACCACATACATGTACACCATTTTTACAGTTTTATAATTCAAAAATAATTAATGCATTAAAAAAATTACACACGCATACACACATATATATAATGAGCAATAAAAACCGGTCGATCCGGATCGACCGCATTTTTCACGCCCAACGCCTGAACATTATCAGAACAACACTATAAATAGAAGCTATAAAATAATGACCAACGCGATCGATGTGCATGTACCAATCCACACGGCAACGGACAAACAAACAAAACGCCAAACTTTGTCCCGTCATCCTTTGTTGTGATCAAATCGGTCGGTTCGGTCAGTAGTAAGTTTTCGGTCGTCCGACTATCGAACTATTTGAAA
>NW_003530561.1:0-1429 GCF_000181795.1 Trichinella spiralis
TTATCATACCAAAACATTGTAAAAAAATTACAACATAAATATGGGCGGTATAGACTTGGCAACATCCTCGTTGCTCTATTCCGTGTCGACCATAAAAGTCAAAAATGGACTCATCGTATCCTTTTGCCAATAATCAGCAACGCCATTACAATAAGCATCACAGCAAATTAGTACATTGAACAACCACAGCCACAATGGATCTTTTAACTTTTACTTGCCAAGTCAGCGAGTCCCTATGCCTTGTACATGAAATCATTACAACTACCAGAGGCTTTTCTCGTGAGCCTACTGCTAACTCAGCATTACCATCAACAAGTCGACTAAAAAGAAGACTAAAAGCGTATCATTCGACGTGGCAATGCATCAAACTGACCACTGATCAGAAATCAATGAAACCTGACGAAGATGCTGACAATGTTCCAAATTAGCCACCTGTGTAGGCAAAAAATGTGAAGTTTATCTATGCTTAAGCAGCAACAGAATCTGTTTCATTAAATTCCATAACTAATAATTTTTCATAGATATATAAACAAAAAAATCAAACGTTTAAACACACATTAAATTTGGTTCAAAAACCGTAGTTGGTCAGGCCGAGTGTATCATCTCTGATATAGCTCTGAAAATGGCAATAATATTAGCGCGGCTTCAGTTTCTTTTACCGTTTTCATATAGACATCAGATCATGTTAAAATTATAAAATTAAAAAAAATTGATCATCAGGAAAAAATGCCTCTCTGAAAGGGTGAAAGAACTGAAATTATGGAGATCTTCTACTTTTGTTTTAGCATATTTTCCCATATGTAAAATTTTTTGTTTTTGCCAACATCATCTTATGGAGTTAAAAATTAAATTTAATCATTAATCAATTATTTAATTAATTAGTAATGAAAAAATTATAATTAAAAAATTAAATTTTACAAATAAGCATTTTAAATTAATATTATCGATGTGAACCACAATTTCTACGGCTGCATTCAGCATTAAAACAAATAAAGCAATAATGAAAAAAGCGCTGCTCAAAGTGAAAAAGTTGAACAAATGTCAGTAGCAATTCAAATTATTTTTTGCTTAGAAAATTTGCTCAGTAATAATTTAGATTCAGCATTTGCCTGCTGAATTTGTGCTTCATTTTTTATTTAATCTTGTTTTAAATTCTTTAAACTTGAAGAAACTGAACCGTTTTTCAAATTGATGGTGACTTTCAATAATATTAACATTTCAGAATATGCTTTTAAAAATGCCATTAATCAATTTAATTTGGTCTACTGTTGTAAACTTTGTTTTTTACTTCCTAACAACAATACATTATATGATGTCAAATCAGTTAGTCAATTTATAGTATTTAAAAATTATTTATTTATTAAAAGTTGAACCATATGTTTATTAAATTCAAAAGTTCAAACGAATATTGATAAGTAGCAGTCAGTCA
>NW_003530562.1:0-835 GCF_000181795.1 Trichinella spiralis
GGATAGCGGAGATGAGTCCACTGTCACGTCAATTTAGTATTTGGTTTGTCAGGTGATCTATGTAGTCTATTCCTTTGAAATGATTGCACGTCGTTACCTTCACCTGTAGTCCTGTACGCTGAATATTATTTTTTTCGGAGTCGGGTGTTGAACGCATTTACTAATTCAAAGGCACAGGGTCTGGATGAAAAAATTAGTGTTTGGATATAATTTATGGTTTAGAAATGAGGATATTTATTTCATGAGCGTCGAGAAAAAGAATTAGAATGGCCAAAAGATGTCCCAAAGCTCATTCATGTGGCCAAGCCTTGGATATCGTCTTTCCCAAGCCATGTGGGCGATTAGTTGACAACTACGCTCGGACCGACTATATAAACACTATTCATGATGCCCGATGCCAGAAAAGTGGGACCGAGTAAAACCACCCCATTAGTTTTACATTCAATAAGTGACATGGCAACCAGCAACATGAATAGTGCACATAAAGTTCCACCGTGAAATCATCATCAACTTATTGCACACAAGGCTAATGGTAAGAAGCCACCCAAGGCCCGGACACATGAATGAGCCTCCGGACATCGCATGGCATTTCTTCCAATCATGTGCAAAGGACAATGTGTAGTCCGCCAAAGAAACTGTAGGAATGAAGGTGTTCATTGCAAAAACGGACTAAGTATGTATTGCTTTCCGTAGAGCATAGGTTTAGCATAATTTTTTCTTTAACTTTTTATGGTATAATTCAATTTGCCTTGGTATGAAGTACGAGTGTACTTCAAAGGCAACCACTAAACGGATGATTGGCCTTAAATGACATTGGTATACATCCCGGTTAAAT
>NW_003530563.1:0-751 GCF_000181795.1 Trichinella spiralis
TCCGTGCCTCCTGTATAGCCCCGGAGAGACGAGCATCCCTATTTCAGTATCATACTGATGAGGAGGTGCCGGGCGTAATGAGGGCTATGCACGTCCAGGTAACGGACGATTACGATGGACTGAAATCAGCCCTGTTTGAAGCCTTCGGTGTGCGCACCGGTTCAGAGAGGTTCTCCGCTGAGTTTTTCCGGCGTAAACAGCAACGGGGTGAAAGCGTGCGGATTTATGCTGGTCACTCGCGCTGGCTGTTCACGAAGGCGTTTACCGGACTGAGTGGTACAGCCGCCAAGATCCTACTGCAACAATTTAAAGCAGGACGGATAGTTTCACGGATGCGATTGAAGTTACAGCCCGGGAAGAGCGCATTTGGAGAGGGCTCAGCACGCTCAAGGCGAGCGTCTCTTCAGTCAAAGCAGACGCTGACCAGGAAGACCTGGAGCCAGCGGTCGACGTCACAGAGGCAATAGCTGCCCCGGTAACGACGCGAAAGGAGGGTGGAGAAGAACTGGCGGAAGTGGCGCGGCAGTTGAAGCAGCTGCTGATGACGGACATCCCTGCGGCTGCAAAGAGAGCGACTCCCCAGCAGCGACGCCGGCGGGAGAAGAAAGACCGCAGAACGTGTTGGACATGCGGAAGAACGGGCCACATCAGTAGGGTCTGCCAAGCTTCCCCCCTCCCTGACGACCGAACGCCCAAGGGTAGCAGTACTGCCTGAACCTTTAACGCCGTTGACACACGATGCCCTGAGATA
>NW_003530564.1:0-709 GCF_000181795.1 Trichinella spiralis
TTTATCCAAACAATTACTATGCCAAATCATCAGGCTCAACAAAATAAGAACCACATCACCTATGACCAACAGTCGAACGATCAGCAGATCGAACAGTACAACTGCACTCTGTTACAATTACTCTCACATAATGGACAAAAAACACTGCAACACATTGGACGAATAGTTTGCAAAAAATAACCATCCTCTACTGCAGGACCATACAAACAGCCGAGACAACCAAATTGACTACTTGCTTTCCTACAATTTTAGCTAAGTACTTTGTCAATTAAGCATCATCGACTGTTCTACTCAGAAACACTAGCCGCATCAACGGAAACGAATGCTGATTCCCCCTTGTTAGACCCCCGTCACCGAGCTATTAGCATTACAGAATAAATACCTACATATCACGTACTACTGTAGCGTTATTAGAAATGCAACAAGTTTATACGGTGCATCGGGTTATTTCCTATTGCGGAGCAATACAGTTTTATCGTGCACCGCGTCCACTACTCCGCACGGCGGAGTTATTTGCTTTCTCGCAAAAATTTTGCATAATGCACGACGCCTACTACTGCGGACTGGGTTATTTCTTACGGCGGAGCAATTCAGTTTTATCGTGCACCGAGACCATTACTCCGCGGTAGGTTATTTTCCATTATATAGCAGTCACTTTTTATCAGCACCGCTGTATCGGTTACTGCGGTCAACATTAGCTATTCGATTG
>NW_003530565.1:0-515 GCF_000181795.1 Trichinella spiralis
TCAGCATCGAGTTATATTTCGAGCTCGTGACCGGTCGCATTCGAAGAGCGACCGGCGGGTCAGTGGCAGTGGAGACCCCCCTTGGTTGGATCAGGTTCGTGAGAGCCGCCCGAAGACGATCCCTTGAGGCCAAGGTCTTGTCGAAGGGCGAAGATTCAGGTGACAGCTCTCTGCGGAAGTTTGGGGAGGTTGAGTCGTCAGGAATAGCGCCGGCCGAAGACCCCGCCGCGGATGGAGCCGTGGCGTCGAAGAAGTTGAAGCTCGAAAGATCGTAAGGAAATCTCCGTGTTGGCAAGGTCGGATGCTGCATGGACCGGGAACGTCGACCATGGTGAGTTGACGTCCGGCGGGGAGCCGTTGGGTGGGCGGGCCAGACGGTGACAAGTAGCCACATGGGAGCTTTTGCCATCCATCGGAAGCGCGAGAAGATCCTACGGGGGGATATCGATATTCCGGGCGAGACTCATGATGTTGCTGACACCAAAAAGAAATTAAGAAGAAGGAGTTCGATAGGA
>NW_003530566.1:0-1043 GCF_000181795.1 Trichinella spiralis
TTATTGCTATTATTACTGCCATTTATTTTTTTATTTTGAATCATATTTTGAATACAACAGATTAAAAGAGAAATGTTATCAAAAAAATCAATTTGTAATCGAAATGAAAACGACAGGATGAAACTGATGACGATTTGAGCATTTCAAAGCTTCAGAATGCTACCAGCAGTTGTGACATCTGCTGTTCAAACCTGATTTATATACGCAGCTATTGATGAAAATGCCATACAACATATGCAAATTTGAAAATAGCAATGTAACAAAATAGACGAAATATGGATATAATAAGTGAAAACAGTAGGTGCTGAGTATTTTGGTATTTTCAACAAATCCGAACCGGAAATTATTTGGATTCTTTCAGTTTATGGACGATCGTTTTCATAGTACACTGAAGCAAAAAGAAAACAATCACGTAAATAATAAACATAACTTTAAAAAACAAATATTTGTTAAAAAATGAATTTAAAAAAAATCAATTTAAATTCTCATTCATTTACGATCAATGCAATCAGTCTGATGGAATTCATCTATTTGGGATGTTGTGAAAAAGATACCATCATTGTGATGATGCATTTGGATTTTCTGGCCCATGTTCACGTTGCAAAGCAGACAGCCTTTACACTTTGGTGCATCAGTACCAAATATGTTGGCAATTTGATATTGCTCTGCATACGAGTGGGCGCAGGACAGCAAATCAACCACCAATAAAATAATAAAGAACAAGCAAAAGTTTCCACTGCAATTTGTGATTTTCATATTTAATATGAAGCCAAAATGCTATTATTACTGCCATTCATATTTTTATTTTAATCTCTTTGTTTGAATATAGCGTTTTGAAAAATGAAATATTTATCAAAAAATGAATTTTGTTATCAAAATTTAAATTTACGTACAGTATGAAATAAAAATACTGCATTCTATTATTATTAGCATAGGATTTTTGCTGTTCTGTGTGAAGCTTTTCTGAAAAGCTTAAAAACGTAAAGCGCCTGCTATACTGCAGCATGAAAATGAAAATATTTCATTTTATCATTTACATATAT
>NW_003530567.1:0-1498 GCF_000181795.1 Trichinella spiralis
GCAGTGGGATAACGGAACGCACCTGGATCGCATTCAATAGATCAAACGTAGCTATATCAAAGGTCGACAAAGCCGCGGCACTTCGTAACTGAAAATTTGTTTTCAATTTCACAAACCGATCGATCATCATTCATAAGAAATTGGAAATGATCACCCGAATAACCCCCAAACCCGTAAACATTGAAACTATTGTCAACGTAAAACTTTGTTATACATTTCTAAAAAGTGTTCATAAATTTTCTACTTATTATTTAATCAATATTATACTTATGAAATTATAAGTTGAAATTTAATTTTGAAACGAAAAAAATTAATGCAAATCAAACAAACATTTCATAACCAGTGTTTCAAATTTAAAATGAAATTAACTGAATAACAACTATGAAGTTAAAAAAGGATGAAAAACAAATTAAAAGAATATTTTTTATATATAATATAATTTTGTTAAAGGAAAAAGATGAAATAAAAACAGAAAAATACCAGTGCAATTAAATTATGGACAAATAATTAACGAAACACTGGCATGGTGGGGTACAAAAATTCTACTCGCCTGAGACCATTGAACAGTTGGCGAGATTTTTCCAAAAGGTAACAAAATTCATTCACCACCTCCTTTTCGTGTTCAGTCACGTACAAGCTGTCCTGGTCAACGGCCATTGCCAACGGACAGCGAATTCACTCACTCTGGACATTCCCTCAGCAACGAGGCACCGATCAGACGACGCATGCCGCTCGCGACAGCGCCTGACGATCAATAAAATTACCTTCTGGATTACGGTATGGGAAAATTAAGTTTACAACTTGTTGGCGGTTGCTGTGATTGAATCTGAAATGGAAATTTTTTCGACTATTGATCAGATTTGTGAATGAAGTTGAAAAAGGAAACTTCACATCCCCACTTTCGAAAATGTAGAAAATACTGTAAAAATTGCATTACAACAACCACAATTGACGATGTTGTTGAAATTTTCCATTTCGAATGCATGTGGTGGAATTAGTGAATTCTAAAAATAAAAAAATTTCAACACCAACAACTGGCGAATGTTGAATTTGACAAATTGAAACCAATTGAAAATTGATCGCTTCATTTTTTCTCGTCGTTGCATTTTTGTTGAACTGCTTGCAAATGTTACGAGCTTTTTTTCGCTTTCAACTTCCGCAATCAATAGGACCGTCGAATTTTTTTTCTTTGCTTTCGCTCAGATCCTTTTTTTTCGTCACCCCCCAAACCATCGGTATGACCAATGAGCTCGATATCAGATGACTGCGACTTGCTCAATGTATCCAGATTATCTTATCCCCACGAGCAAAATACATGAATGAGACATCTATGGAGGTAACATGAACTTTACACTGTACAACTTGTCATCATTTCAGAACTATAAGACGAAAGATGAACTCTGGAGAGGTTGATTGCTTTTTTGACTTGTAGCAACCTAATCCTCTTCACACTAGCAATGACTGGAAAACTGTAAGGTTGACACTCAACCTCCAAATA
>NW_003530568.1:0-866 GCF_000181795.1 Trichinella spiralis
ATATGTAATTAATCGTTATTTGTTTTATCAAGGATCTGCTCAAAGCAATCATATTCTTTCTCATAATAACATGGCTTCGTTTTGCAGGTGAAGTACGTGTAGAATTCAAAAGAAAACAGTAATATTTAGGATAAAGTTGCACTGCTTTACTCAGCATATGCGACATCAAGAAATGTTGACAGTTAATGTAAAATATGTACAAGTTATTGAAGCTCGTTCAAACTGAATACAGATAGAAAAGTTATACTATATAGTAAATGTTTTAAGTAAATTTAAAAATTGTAACATTACCTTTTCAATTAAATTAAAAACCAAATAAACTTTCAGCAACAATAACAGCAGTGCTCACAGGCCACAGTATGGGAAATTAAATGAAGGTATAATTCTAATAACGATTGTCAACATAAAATTGACATTCGTTCTTAATTCATTATTTAAAAATTAATTTTTAAAAACTCAGTTTGCTTTAAAAGGTGACAATTAACGGAATGCAAGGTCATTTAAGTAACCGTTTTGATTTTCGAGTATACATAGAAAAGAACGCTATATAATAGCTTTTGTAATATACATTTTCTCTCTCTCTGCTATCTGCGTTCAGAGTTGCTTTAGTAATTTTACTTAGTGCTGCGTATCTTTTACTCAAAAAATTCAGAATATGTCACTGTCATTTAACTTCGATTAATAAATTAGTAACAGATTCATTTATAGCTGTACAATGTTACTGATGCGATATGGAAAGATTAGATTTCACGCAAAATAAAAATAAAAACATGACGAAATTACAAAATAGTATGCTTCCAGACAGATCTCTTACAGAATGGTGTGCTCAAACCAAAGATAATTCTATGAAATCAATGTGATCAATG